>NC_054375.1:25025836-25088693 GCF_017654675.1 Xenopus laevis
CACACATAAAGACATAATATTTCATCCCTGATAATGCCCTTTGGCAAACAGAATTTAATTTCTTAAGATACCAGAATACAGCAAATAACATTATCATACAAAGACCCCTAATCCTTTTCATTTAAGGATAACTCCAACACACATAGTTCAACTAGCATTATATATTTGCAAATACTAACCTTGTTTTATCTAACATTTAACCTCATTTTCCAGTTTGCTGCCCAGTTTTCAATTTAGACAAATCACTCTGCAAAGTGCAGCTCGCATGAAACCTATATTCTGCACAATTTAGTATCATCTGCAAAAATAAAACATATCAATGCCCACTCCAGGTCATAATTAAAAAGATTAAAACAAGGGACCGATACAGAGCCCTGCGTATTTCACTAACAACATGTCCACTTAAAAATTTCCATTACCACCACTCGTTAGTCTACTTTAGCCATCTCTATCAGGACAAATACTAGTTCCAGCCAACATCCTTAACTTAACAAACTTGTGCACTGTATACAAAGCTTAGCAAATTACAGTAAATCATCATCATGCATCCAAATCGACTCTCTTACATCCTAAAAAGAAATTAAGTAGTTCGGCAAGATCTATATGCAATCAAACATGGGGCTGGCACAATCATATATTATATTCATGAAATCCAACTTACCTTATTAACTTCGAAAAGCTCTAAGATGACTCACACAACCCATGTTTTGAGGCTGAAAGGAGGATCCTCTTTTTAAAAGGCACAATAGCAATTCGCCAGCTCGCACTATGCCAGATCTTCAATGTAAATCCTGGAATAATTAAGTAAGAGTTTGAATCACAATTAAGCTCGCTAATACCCTGGATGAAACCATCGGCCCTGACTTATTAACTAACATTTCAAAGTCCTTTAAATTTCTTCATGTGTGAACCAAATGCACATATTGTAACAATTCGGAGTTTAAGAAGAAAACCTTACACTTATAGGTTCATCATGTTACAGATAAAATACGAGTTCAGAATCTGCGCTTTTATTATGTTTTCATCAAACCACGACCCCCTCTTATAGTTAAGTCCCACCCCCTCCTGCTTCATTTTTTGACTATTGAGCATATTTAAAAAAAGAATTTGATTTTTACTGCTGTGCAAACCTTTCTATAGCAATTTTAGCTTCTACTAACTTCTTGCGTGATTATGCCTTCCTTTACCTTAAAAGTTTCGCTACAGCTAACTTGAAGCTAAAGACGTTTTCTTACCACTCAACACCAAGTTTATGAACAAAAAATTTGCTGCACACTCCTTTTACAGATACTACATAATTATTAGCGCTTTAAGATCCCTCTGTTAACCCTGTAAAAGCATTCCATCTTAAGTTGCAGACCTATATGTCAAGCACCTAATATGTTATACTCCTAAATGCTGCACAGCTCAAAACCATGTATTCACTATCCCAAAATGCTTCCCCACACAAATGTAGAGGAGAGTATATATTATTATACTAACGTCCAAAATAAGTTATCCTATATCTTAACGAGCTGGAAAAATTGCACTTCAGCAATATTTACAAACATACCTTCGTCAATTGAATTACAGCACCCATATCAACAACTTGACACCTGATGAAACGTTGTACGCAGATAGCTGTTCATCTCCACTTATACAGTCTGTTTATCACACAATAAATTCTTTTATGATACCTTGCCCAGTCAAATCTCTACCGATATTGGTATTAACCCATTAAATACAACCAGTCACAATGTTCACTCCCACCAGGTCTCAGTGTACCAATATATATACAATTTTTAGAGCATGCAATTATTTCTAGTCTTCCCATTACCTGACAAATATTGCCAGCAACAGCGAGTTACTACTTGTATTTAAATGCAACTAGTGAAGAATTATACTTAATTAGTATTATTTTATATCCTCCTCCTCTAACCTAAACACACTCCATAATCTGAAGACTTTACATACAGAAAAATCAATAACCCTCCATCCTTCCCGATGACCCTTACAACCCACGCCCCGTACACTAGCTCCCCTATAATCCTTAATCACCGACGCACCCCTTCTAGTTCTTAACACCCCAACCTCTTAGCCACTTCCCACACCGCTACTCCTCCATTGAGTGCAAACCGTACGCTGAATAGTTTACCCCAACGAACAGCACCAGTTCTAGAACCCAAAAACCCTTCCTTCCGCAACAAGACTTGCCACATAGCACAGACTTCAGCACTCAATCCCATCTGAACATAACAAAGTCATACAAGCTGTATCAATCCAGGGGCAGCTAAAAAAAAGTAACTTTTAGCCACATTTGGTGCCTATTTACTAAAATAAGGCATTCCCCCAACATTATTCTGATTAGAATTTCATAGAAAGACTGAATGCTTCAAACAGCCGGAATTCGCCTCAGTTATAAACTAGCAATAACCAAACCAATGAAAGGGAAGATTTATTATCATTTATTTGAATAAAACTTGTATCAATTCCGATCGTCATGTCCCAGAAAAAGAAATACCTCTTTAAAGTAGAAATAAATTTAGTCCTACACTTTTGTACATAGACACTCCCAAACTGTCACCAGGAAATGTTACTAAAAGCGAAAGCTTCTGGCAGTCTGAATGTGAGCGAAAATGCGAACAAATATGTACTTCGGAACTCAACAGGCGCTGCGTAACTTCGCTAGCGAAGAGATAGATTCTGGTATTCACACCTAATCCAAATATTCGCTTCTGGCGAATGAGTTACACGTAATTCACTAAATGGGATTGACGAACGTTATTACCTCTGCCCCAGACTGCCTTCGTCCACTCAGACAGCAAAGTGCAATAGATGTAGATGAGGACCTGGTTCAAAAATAGAGGAATTCCACCAAAAAATAATTGAAATACCATGAAAAATGTGATTTTTATTACATAATAGGACTGCAAAATTTGTAAAACTAAATTATTATTTGTGGATAACCAGCTCTCGCCTCCTACAGAATTTCCTAAACATTATGCACATAAACTATAAGTGGATCATGTTAGAGCAATAAACAACTCATAGTTACTTTATTAAGTTCCCTTGTGTGTAATATTGGCGCAACATATAAGTCCGTTTACTTCCTGCCGTATCAAATTACCAACGCTAACTTAACTTCGCTTTGATTGCCACCAAACTAGCGCAACTTCGCAAGTATTCGCCGCCCTCCCAACTTCGGACTTTCCTTAACTCACACAAAATGCCATTCATTCCAGGCTAAATGAATTAATCCTTTATAAAGGCAAAATCATACTATGGATTATTTATGTTTAAATGATATTTAAGAAGTTAAGGTATGGAAAATTATGAAAAGGTTATAAACCCCCAGTCCGAGCATTCTGATAGCATGGTCTACATACCTTACCAACTTATGAATATTTATCAATAAACTGCTAATACTATCGCATAATTAACTTTATTTTTTTTAAAATGCTGGAAGTTCCCTTTACCATTATACATTGTTCAATATGGTGCACCAGTCTTTGGCCATCAAAAAGTAGAGTTGCCCTGAAACAAAACAAAGAAAAAAGTGAACGTTAAAACCATTATAAAACAATCTACGATTAATAAACAAAGTACAGATATGGTCCTTTATCTGAAACCCTTATCCGAAATCTACAACAACCGAAAAGACCTTCTCCAATAGACTCCATTTTATTCAAATAATCCAAATTTTTAACAATGATTTCCTTTATCTCTGTAATAGTAAAACAATAGCTTGTACTTGATACAAACTAGGGATGCACTATTTTAGGATTCAGCCAAATTCCTAACCCTTTGTGAAAGATGTGGCCAAATACCAAACCAAATCAGAACCATAATTTGCATATGTAAATTAGGGAAAGGAGGGGGATGGAGAACTGCATGTCCACTGTGCAGTTAAATTCGTTTTTTTACTTTCTTTTGTCTTCTATTTTATGTAGGGTTTAAAAACCCAATAAAATATTTCATTATAAAAACATTTTTGATTTCTTTGTTTGTATGCTGAAAAGCCATGTGATTTTTTGGATTCAGATTTGGTTTTGCCCGGCACTTGGTTTTAGCCGAATCCAAATCCTGCTAAAGAATGAATCCTGGATTCTGTGCATCCTTAATCCAAACTAAGATATAATTAATCCTTATTGGAAGCAAAACCAGCCTATTGGGTTTATTTAATGTTTACATGATGATCTCGTAGACTTAAGGTGGGGAGACCCAAATAACAGAAAGAGCTGTTGCTCTGTTTCAGAGTGCAGAGACCCAATTTTGCTTCATGAATATAGAGCTACCTCGAAAGGTAGTTGCTCTATTAATGAGTGTAGGCGGTAAGTAGACATCCTCCACTTGTCCCCTACCCATATCCTCTCATGCAGGTCGCATCATGGCCCTGTACTTACCACCTGTCCTATGGCAACCTTGTGCCCACTGACACAGTGTTCTGTACCCAATCAGTTCTACCACACAATTCCCCTCTTTTAAGAAAACTTTAGGGCCAGACATAGACCACCTGGCTAATGGAGCTGCTGTGTTGCTGTGCCTACATCAGTAAATATATTTTCTGGAATTGTACTCCACCCCCTCACATTCTTGGCAGGTGCCCCTAATGCCTTCCCATTGTTTCAGTCTGCTACCTTGCCCTTAAAGGGTTTGTTCATCTTTGAGATAACTTTTAGTATGATGTAGAGAGTGATGAATCTGCACAGGGGGCTAAGTTAAGACATAGGGGCATTTGCCCAGAGTAGCAGCTAGGCTGGGGGGGGGAAGGGGGTCTATGTAGGGTAGGGGGTTAGGGATTTTTAACTTTAGGGTTTAGTTCTCCTTTAATTGCTGAAGTGAAGGAAGAGGACCCAAAGAATACTAAAGATTCTGAATATGACACCCATGAGCTCCGCTGCGCTTACTCTGCACCAATACATGAGCAAAGTATTCGGGACACTTTCAGGGGTAATGAACTATGAAGGTGGGGGGAAGCAGGGAGGGGGACTATCTAGGATCTGCCAATCCATAGTCCTGGGTATCATTCTCCCTCAGTTGTACTCACCTCCCTCCCTTCCTGACTGTCACTCTCCCCTACCTTTATCCCCTGCCCTTACCCTCCGCTGCTCTCTCCCTGCCCTCCCCACTGTTATGGCACATGGACACGCACATTTGTGCACGATCAGAGGATAATGTGGCCCTTGGGTTAAATTCCCCTATGGTCTGAAAATCCCACATGGTCGGAAATCCCCTGCTGTCGCCAGTTAAAGATGGCCATTTAAGATCCGCTTGTTTGGCGATATAGCCAAAAGAGCAGATCTTTCCCAGATATGCCGTTAATGGCAGGACTATACCGGGGGTAATCCGAACATTCGGCCCTATTGCCAAATGATCGGATTATGACAAGGACAATGAGAAACAGAAAAACGCAAGGGACCAGTCCAATACACCAACCCCAATCCTATTTCTCCCACCATCTTTCTCCACCGCCCACACAATCCCTGCCCAAGCCGCTTTCTCCCACCACCCGCTTCACAAGCTCCACGGCCCTTGTCAATTATATCAGTGCCAAGACAAGGCTCACCGTGCTTCTGTGGGAGAGACGGTCACCTCAGAATCCCGCTGCTCACCGCTTTGCTTTAGGTGCCAGTGTCCAGGCTGCCTGTCTGATGCATTCCCTTGTTAGATACGGGGCTCTGCTATTAGCGCACAGGGATTCCCAGCACAGAGTACGGCTCTATTTTAAGCAAGAGCAACTCTCCAGGGGGAATATGCGGAATGCAGCCCGGTTCCAACGCTCTCGTCACTCATTGCACCGCCAGCTCCTGTACCTCATGCATTCCGAACCTGCCTCCTGTCATCTGACTACTGTTGCACTACAACTCAAAGAATCCCCCAACACTCAGGAAATAGCCACATGCACAAATACGGTATATTTTTTTTCCCCAGCTGCCTTTCACCCATACACACAGTTGTAGAGTATTTCCCCATTCACAATCAAGGGATTCTGCAGACTCTCTGCTCAGCACCAAGTACTCTACGAAAGGTAGATGGGCACCCAATACCATAAAGTGCCTTCACACAGGTATCTGAAGCTACTGCAGCCCTGGGTCTCTGCAACCGGCACTGAATAGTTATGTCCAACAAAAGCTGGTGACGGTCTGATATCGTCAGGTCGGCAATACATACAGAGATATTATCGGCAGCCGTCATAAAATTTCTAACCTGTCCGATCGACTGAACGACCGATCGACATCTCACGAAAAATGTCGGGACACTCCACACATGGCCGAAAATCAAATCTTTGCGTCTATGGCCAGCTTAAGTGTTGTACCTAAATTGGATAAAGGAGGGGGAGTGAGTCCTTTGTCCCTAGTGCAGTGTGTTCTGGCAGATTCCTGATTTGGCCAGAAGGTGTCAGTATTGCTCCATTTCTTCATAAAGTTGAGCTGCCATGTGCTCAGTATCAGTCTACTTCCTGGTTTCTCTCCAGTCCGGAGTGCTGGGACTGTAGACAAGATGTAGGGGCCTAAGGAATTGAGAGGCCCATGGAGGGCTTGGGGTCCAGGTCCCCCAAGCCTTGTGAGCTTACCCATGGAGGGTTTAGAGCTCAGAAGAAGTGCAGAGAATATGACAGGAGCCTGTGGATTGATTCCAGTAAAGGGGTATTTGTTTTGCTCGAATTGCGTATAGTGCTGGGAGCTGTGCCCTGAAAAATAAAGGTTTGTTGTATTTTCACTGCAGATAGAGCTGGGAGCTTTGCCCTGAAGATTAAAGCAAACTTCATGTGCTTGGATTGAGAATGTGGAGACACTGTGGATGCCTGTACCACCTCTGTGTGATCCCCGGTGAGTCTGACTGAGGGAGATATTGAAACTCCAGTGTGTTCCCTGGATGAAGACAAGTGTTGTCCGTGTGCCTGTTACGTGGGAGCAACTACTCTGTCCAACAGGAGAGGTATTCGGGCAGGTAGCACTACCTGGGGAAAGTTAATGGGGTGGTTCACCTTTAAGTTAACTTTAAGTATGTTTCTCTTGCCTAGATTGGGGGACACAGGCACCATGGGGATGAAGATCCTGTTGCTTGGAGGATGGACACTAAACAGTTAACGAAGCTCCTCCTCCTGCACTGGGTTTCATCCCCTGCCTACTTCCTGTACCCTCAGTTTTTCTTTAGTGTCCTCAGAAGGAGGACGGATACTACTGGCTGGGAGCAGTGGTGCTGATTGATTCTTGTACCATGCCAGCAGTGGGGGCCCGCATTATCTTTCCTGAGCCCCCCAGCCTTATACAGTGTGCCCTCTATGCCTTCCCGCTCCACGGAGGTCTGCAGGCAGATGCTCCCTCACCACCCCGGGGCTACTGGTTCCCGCTCTACGGAGGCTGCACCAGCAACCCTAAACGGGGTATGCACCACCATTGGGGCACGAATGGCTGACTATAAAGGGGTAAGTGATTTAATTATCCCTTTTCACCTCCTTATCCCCTCGTGATAGTTCAGAGCCCCGGGGATGTCTAAATGAGTTCCCACAAGTGCCTAAACTGTGTTCCCACAAGTGTACCTGTTTTGCACTCCGCATGCGGCCGCCATCTTGGAAGTGGGCGCCTTCCTCCCTGCGGCGACCATTTTCTTCTGGGACTTTTGCGTCCTAGCTTACTTCCTTCGCGTCTTCTAGCAGCAAGAGTGGATAGGACCGCACGCTCGGTCACTGCATCGCGCTCACTAGTGCGGCCGCCATGTTTAAAGTGGGCGGTTTTCACCGGTAGGGAATATCGGCGGCCATTTTTCTTTTGGGCCACTTGCGATATCCTTGCATCACTTCCGGCCGCCATCTTAGAGCCACAGTGAGACGCAGCTGCAGCCACTTCTCTGCCTCCCTGTCGTGAGACCCGAAGGAAGCGTTTTTGTCTCAGTGAGTACTTGTTTCCTCCCCTCTACTTTAAGCACCCGCATGTGTTAATATGCCTTAAGCATATTCTCTTCTCGCCCACGCAGGTCGCCTCTTAAGGGGAAGTCCCTGTGAGTTCTTCACATTACTTACCCTGCATTTTCCCCTGCTACCTGCCTTAAGGGGAAAGACAGTTCTATCACCATGGCTGACAAAACAGAAGGGTACCCTCCACTAAGCGGCAGAATAAGTCCCGCCCCCCAACCAAAATTTCCTTCCTTGCATGCTCTTCATGCAAAACAAAATTTGACACTGCCTCTGCTGACCCAGAGTGTGTATCTTGTAGACCTGGCACTACCCCTGCACCTAGTTTGCAGAGTGAAACCCTACAATCCAGCTCAGCGGTAGCCTCGGCTCCTCAATTGAGTTCGGATTCCGAATTGGTGCGAGCGCTCTCCCTCTCACTAGCAGGACTCCAGAACCTAGCCAGAATTCCTGAAACCTTAGACAAGGTTTTAGAGCATCTTTCCAATCAACCACAAAGGATGAGCGCACAGGCAACTGTTACCAAGCGCCCTCACCCCCATCATCCGAATCCCCAGACGAGGAAGATTCAGGAGAAGAGGGGCAAGTACTGTCAGGCGAAGAGTCAGATCAGGAGCAAGATACTCCTAGATCTCAAAGGGAGGTAGAATCGCTGATTCAGATGGTTCTACAAACCTTAAATATTGAAGACACGGCGGCTACTGCTGAACCAAGTAAAAACATTTTTAAGAAGCAGAAGAAGACTTCATATGTATTCCCAGCCTATGAACACCTTGATGATATAGTTAAGGCACAATGGAAAGTTCCAGACCGCAAGGTTCAACTGTCTAAGCGTTTTTCACAGACTTATCCCTTCCCTCAGGAAGCTACCGACCTTTGGTCTTCCCCACCGGCTGTAGATCCACCAGTGTCGCGTCTTTCAAAGACCACAACCATACCGGTTGCTGATGCAGCTTCCTTTAAGGACCCCATAGACAAGCGTTTAGAGGGTTTCTGTAAGGCCATTTTTTCGGCGGCAGGAGCGGCTCTGCAACCGATCTTCGCCACAGCTTGGGTGTCAAGAGCAATGGAGATATGGGTGGAGCAAGTAGCACAACTCATTGGGTCCGAGGACCCGTCAACAGACCTCCTTTTATCACAGATTGCGGACGCCAACTCTTACATCTGCGAAGCAGCTCTGGATGCGGCAAAACTAGTCGCCAGAGCTTCATCACAATCCATCGCAGCCAGACGTTTTCTATGGTTAAAAAGTTGGTCTGCAGATCTCGCATCAAAAAGATCTCTAGTCAGCCTTCCTTTGCGGGGAAACAACTTTTCGGAGCAGAACTAGACAAAATAATTTCACAGAGCGACAGGTGGAAAAAGTACCCTGCTACCGCAAAGCAGACCCAAGCGCACTATTTTCAAGAGGAGACCATTTCTGCGGCCCTTTCGTCAGGGTCAAGGCCAAAGGCAAGAGAGCACAATCAGAAAAATACCAGTCTTCCAATCGTTCCAGATTTCCAAACAAACAGAGCCACAACTGGTCTTCAACCAGGAACACGACAAAACCATCACAGGAAAAAATCCACACTCCGCATGAAGAGGTGCCCACCCCCGAGGGTGCCTTACTAGGCGGCCGCCTAAGAAACTTTCGGGAGGTGTGGAAACAGGAGAGTCCAAGACCCTTGGGTACTGAAGGTAGTATCTCAAGGCTACCTCATAGACTTTATACAAATTCCACCAAAAAGATTCTTTGTGTCACGACTCCCCTCAAGGGAGCCAAAGCGATCAGCATTTCGAAAGATTCCTCCAAGACCTCTCATCCTTGGGGGTCATACAGCAGGTTCCACATCTAGACAAGGGCCAAGGTTTTTAATCCAACCTGTTCATTCGTCCCAAAAAGGACGGATTCCTATCGTCCG
Organism: Xenopus laevis; assembly: GCF_017654675.1. Classification (NCBI taxonomy): domain Eukaryota; kingdom Metazoa; phylum Chordata; class Amphibia; order Anura; family Pipidae; genus Xenopus; species Xenopus laevis. The sequence goes on from NC_054375.1 coordinate 25,035,635, forward strand.
GTGCTAGATCTAAAGGCAGTAAACAATATGTCAAAAGACAGCATTTCAAGATGGAATCCATACAATCAGTCCTACTATCCCTAGAGATGGGGGAATACATGACAGTGATCGACATCAAGGACGCCTATCTTCACGTGCCATACATCCCAACCACTACAGATTCCCTTCGTTTCTATGCCGCAGGAGAGCATTGGCAATTTGTGGCACTTTCCCTTCGGGCTATCCTCGGCACCGCGAGTCTTCACGAAGGTCATGGCAGCAGCCTTAGTAGACCTGAGACTCCAAGGAATTGGAGTCATACCATATTTAGACGACCTACTGGTAAAGACTCAGTCCCACTCCCTTAACCACGAGCCACCTACAAGCAGTAGTAGAAAAGACTGACTCAACTGGGTTGGATCATCAACTACCAGAAGTCAACATTCACACCTGCACAGCGGATAGAATACTTAGGTCTTCTAATGGAAACATCGCTGGGGAAAGCTTTTCTCCCACCTGCCAAGGTTAGCTGCCTTTCACACAAGACTGATGATCATTCAGAAGGAGAAATATATACCGCTACGAGTAGCCATGAGAGTGCTGGGGACAATGGTAGCGTCCATTCCAGCGGTACCGTACGCCCAGTCACATACAAGACCACTACAGAGATTGATCTTATGGCATCAGAGACAGATGCGTACAGAACTAGACCGCAAGATACTCGTAACAGATCCAGTTCAAGCATCAATAAGATGGTGGCTCCAGCCGTCCACACTACAGTCAGGAAAGCTGTTTCCCCAACCATGCATGGACGATAGTAACAACAGATACCAGCCTACAAGGATGGGGTGGAGTCCTGGAACAGCACACTGTTCAGGGAAAATGGAGTCCGGGGGAAAGGTCTCTTCCCATCAACATACTGGAACTAAGGGCAATTTTGGCACTCCTTGTTCCATTGGACTCACATTCTGAAGGGTCGACCGGTGAGGATACAGTCAGACAACATGACCGCAGTAGCCTACATAACCACCAGGGAGGCACAAGAAGCCAGACGGCCTTGGGCCGAAGCACAAAGGATAATGCTATGGGCAGAAAAGAATGTACCAGCCATCTCAGCAGTGCACATTCCAGGAGTGGACAACTGGATGGCAGACTTTCTCAGCCGGGAGACTGTGGATCAGGGCGAGTGGAGCCTTCACCCGGAAGTCTTCCAAGAGATAGTAACACGGTGGGGTATGCCAGAGGTGGACCTCATGGCATCAAGATACAACAACAAACTAGCATGCCTTTATGGCAAGAAGCAGAGATCCGTTAGCGATAGACGCTTTAGTAGCACCGTGGCCTTTTCACAGGGTATACGTATTCCCGCCTCTCGCCCTGCTTCCAAGAATCATAAGAAGGATAAAGGAAGAAAAGTGGAGGCAATACTGGTGGCTCCATTCTGGCCTCGCAGACCCTGGTTCGCAGAGATCATGCAGCTAACAGTAGACACTCCATTCCGACTTCCAATCAGGGAAGATCTCCTAACACAAGGACCGATTGTCCGCCCGAATTCCTCCACGGCTGGATTTAACGGCGTGGCTCTTGAGGCCTTGATTCTTTCCAGATCCGGGGTCCCACGAGAGGCCCCTACCTACCTTGTTTGAAGGCAAGAAAACCTGTGTCAGCCCGTATCTACCATAGAGTATGGAAGACATTCATAAGCATGGTGCGAGGTTAACTCCAAGGATCCACAAATATTGGATGAGGCAAACATTCTACGTTTTCTTCAGGAGGGACTGGATAAAGGGCTAGCCCTTAGCTCATTAAAGGTCCAAGTATCGGCACTATCCATTTTCTTCCAACACCAGTTGGTGCTACGCACAAACATCAAGACATTCCTACAGGGTGCTCTTCGACAAGCACCACCATACCGTCAGCCTATTCCTCCATGGGACCTTAACCTAGTACTATCGGCAATCCAGGAACAACCGTTTGAACCTATCACGGACATTCCCTTGCTTACACTGACGATTAAGACCATATTTTTACTAGCCATCACATCAGCTAGAAGAGTGTCTGAGTTGGCAGCCTTATCCTGCAAACCTCCGTTTACAGTTTTCCATATGGACAAGGTAGTACTGAGACCGACACCGGAATTCCTTCCCAAGGTGGTGTCGAATTCCACCTTAATCAAGACATTATCGTGCCTTCTTTCTGCCCACATCCCAAGACACAGATGGAGGAAAAGTTTCACACTCTGGATGTGGTCCGCACTCTACGGACATATATTTCGGTTACCAAGAGTATAAGAAGAACTGACAGTCTCTTCATCATTCCGGAGGGACCAAGGAAGGGTCTCAGGGCATCAAAGGCAACAATCTCCAAATGGATCAGATCTGCCATCTCAAAGGCTTATGTAGCTAAAGGCAGACCTCCACCCTTCGGGATTCGAGCTCACTCAACCAGGTCACTTAGCACTTCCTGGGCAATACGCCACCAGGCTTCCGCTGATCAGGTTTGTAGAGCTGCAGTGTGGACGTCTCTACACACTTTTTTCCAGGTTCTACAGGATACACACCTTCTCCTCAGCTGAAGCAAGCTTTGGGGAGAAAGGTGCTACAGACCGTTGTTAACTGAGCAACTTGGGTGCAAGTCCCGCCCTCATGGGTAGCTTTGGGACGTCCCCATGGTGCCTGTGTCCCCCAATCTAGGCAAGAGAAAAATAGATTTTTGTACTTACCCGTTAAATCCTTTTCTCTTGTCCTACATTGGGGGACACAGGCCTTCCCTCCCTGATTAAAAATTCTAGTTAAAAAATTCAAGCACAGTTGAAGTGTGACATTATACTTGTATATAGTTTATAGGGGGTGAGAGTTCCTCTTCTGTTGCCACCTGGTTTTAGTAGGGTTGTCCTTCCTTCTTCGGCCCGAAAACTGAGGGTACAGGAAGTAGGCAGGGGATGAAAACCCAGTGCAGGTGGAGGAGCCTTCGTTAACTGTTTAGTGTCCATCCTCCAAGCAACAGGATCTTCATCCCCATGGTGCCTGTGTCCCCCAATGTAGGACAAGAGAAAAGGATTTAACGGTAAGTACAAAAATCTATTTTTTATAATTATCAGTTCTAAGCATCTTTTCAACTCATCTTCATCATTTTTTTTTTTATAATTTTTGATTTATTTGTCCTGTTTGTCTGACACTTTCCAGCTTTAGAAATAAATACAGATTAGGGAGCACTATCAATCACACTTGAGAGGCAGTAAGATGGTGTGCAGGGTTAAACTGTAAATTGTAATACGTTCATTGTAATACTTTCATTAAGTCCCATTGGACCTAAAGCGTTCATCCGGAAAATCCACTCACTTTCTTTAGACAATAATGCTGTTTCTATGTCTCCACCTCTGATCCCAAGAGAAACTCTATAAAGACCATAGCTTGAGAAGATTTGGTATCTTTCAAATTAGTCATATTATTGATCCGGTTTCAGGAGATCCTCTTTCTTGGAACAAAATTAAAGAACAATATGGTCTTTCTGAGAAAGAGAGGTTTAAGTTATTTGCAAATTAGACAAGGTTTTCAACTAATTGATCACAAAACAAAGTCACAACTAAATCATCATCAGTTTTAATGATTTCGTAGTGCAATTAACTGAAGATCTCAAACTAAATAATATTTCATGGATCTCATCACATCTTCTAAACCCTATTTCTAATGATTTTGATCCACTTGATAATTCCAGTAAAAAATGGTCCGTGTTTTTAGGGATAAACATTTCTTCCAAAGACCTTTTGATATCGTTTCAAAATTTTAGAAAGAATGTACTTTCAGAGAGCTTGAGAGATCAGCAATTTAGATTCATTCATCTGGGTTATGGACAATTGTTTCAAGAAAATAAAGATTCTCAGAAGGTTTCTTATTGTCCGAAATGCAAAGAGCAAAATGTTGATTTTTTTCATTATATGTGGGTATGTCCACTTATCACAACTCTATGGGAGAAAATTTCACGTTACATTAAAGGAGTGGTCACGTTAGATATATTGTTGAAACCCCAATATGCATTGTTAGATCTTAAAGATTTGTTTCAATTATCACAGAGTGATTCTTCTGGGAAGATTACAGATGAAAATACTGTCTTTTTGTTGGCTGGTTATGGCTGCTACTCGAAAGTCTATTTTTCTGTTTTGGATTAAGATAAACCCCCTTCTTTGAAAGATGTAATTTCATATTTGCATAAGCTATGTATGCAAGAAGCTGTTAGATTTAGGATGGATGATTCTATTCAAAGAAATAAAGTTAAAACAGATGGTCCCTGTATATTTCATCTTTAGATGTTTCTAAAAAAGATTTTATCCTTAAACTGATGGGACAAGATGATCACTAATGAATGAATTTGGTAATAGTGTGTTAAAACTATTTGTACTGACTTCCCATATCTTAATTATCTTTTTTTTAAAAAAAAAGTACGGGTCTTTTTGTTTTTGTTTTGATTTGTTTCTGGTTATTTCATGGTTCAGATACATGAAAACATCTCTTGAATTTTACTCATATGAATTGTTCTTTTATTCCATAATATGATTGTTCATATATTTAATTCATTGTATTTTCATGAAAATTCAATAAAAAGAATTTTAAAAGAAAAGAAAGACCCATAGCTTTAAGGTTAGTGGTAGAATTATTGTGGAATTCCAAGAAATGACGACTGACTGGTGGCAATTTGCGATTATTTTGTATCCATTCTGGTGCATTGTTTATACTGGACACATGTTCCAAAAGGCGTTTTTTAAAAGGCCTGTTGGTTTTACCAATATAAACCTTATTACATGGACAGGTCAACATATAAATAACATTATCCGTAGTACAGGTAAAGGTCTGTGTGATCTGATGTCACTTACCAAATCATATGTCCAACACATCTCACACTGGTTTCAGTAAATTGGTTATTAACCCCCATTCATGCCCCGTGGTTATCCCAAGACCTTGTGATTGGTCTATTCTCTACCTCAAGGCTTAATTACAGTCCGTTTATCCCCCTGTTCTTAACAATTATTTAAATTTTTTCTGGACTTTTGGTTTTTATTTAATTATTAATAAAAGTTAAGTTTTAATTGGTTCTTTGAGTCATTGGATCCAACGGTGGGGAGGTGCACCTTCTAGGGTTTGCTTTCCTTTCTTTTTACTATTGCACTTTAACAGCTTTCACATCTAAAGAACAAATGCTCTGTAAGGCAACACACTTGGGGGCTCGAGTGAAGTATTAGAAGGAAATAAACTTTGAATTTCAAATGTTTTGTTGGCTACTTTGACCATCGAATGTTTTTTTTGGCTACTTCGACTATCGAATTGGCTACTTCGACCATCGAATTGGCTACTTCGACCTTCGAATTGAACGATTCTAAATAAATATTGTTCAACTATTCGAACATTCGATAGTCGAAGTACTGTCTCTTTAAAAAAAACTTTGACCTCCTACTTCGCCACCTAAAACCTACCCGAGCATCAATGTTAGCCTATGGGGAAGGTCCCCATATGCTTTCTAGGAAATTTCTGATCGAAGGAATTTTGTTTGATCGATGGATTAAAATCGTTCGATTCGAAGGATTTAATCGTTCGATAGAACGATTATTCCTTCGATCGAGCGAATAGTGGTAAATCCTTTGACTTCGATATTCGAAGTCGAAGGATTTAACTTCGATAGTTGAATATCGAGGGTTAATTAACCCTCGATATTCGACCAATAGTTAATGTGCCCCTTACGGTTATTGCTACTTTTTATTACTTGTCTTTCTGTTCAGGCCTTATTCATATTCCAGTCTCTTATTCAAATCAATGCCTGGCTTCTAGGGAAATTTAGATCCTAGTAACCATATTACTGACATGGCAAACCTGGAGAGCTGCTGAATAAAAAGCGTAACTCAAAAACCACAAATAATTGAATAAACACCAATTGCAAATTGTCTCAGAATATCACTCTCTATATCATACTAAAAGTTAAAGGTGAACACCCCCTTTAAGAGCTCTTGGGGAAAGGAATTGTGACTCTCTTTATGAAACAGGAGTGCAGTGTGAGACTTTGCTTAGTAAGGACTGTGCCACACAGGTTCCCCAGGGCAATTGATTAATACTGTGTATTTGCACTTTTCTTCTCTGCCAGTTATATATTTTATATTTGTTTTACTGCAACAGTGGGATTAATCATTTGTTTTCTAGTGGGGCCACCCATAGGTGCATCCCTGGATCCCACTAAGTGGAGACACTGCCATGGAGAGACATTCCCAGTACCTTTTCATTGAGCAAAGGGGATTCAGGATCTGTGTATGGTAAGATATTAATGATGTATATCTGTAATACAGGTGGTGGCCAAGATTGGGTTATATCACTTTCTGGTTGGCCCATCAAACTGTGCCAGTAGAAATCCCTTTAGAAGGGAGAATTTACATTAAAGGGATGGTTCACCTTTACTTTTAGTATGTTATAGATTGGCCAGTTTTAAGCAACTTTTCAATTGGTCTTCATTATTTTTTATTATTATTTTTATTTTTTACTATTATTTTTTGCCTGACTCTTTCCAGCCTTCAAATGGGGATCACTGACCACATCTAAAAAACAAATGCTTTGTAAGACTACACATTAATTTCCAATGCAATAATTAAGGAGAGCACTTCGAAGCAATACTGCTGTGATTAGATTTTTATTCATAGACAACCATTCACACAACATGTTTCAGGCCTTGCGTGCCCTTTCTCAAGGCCCGAAACATGTTGTCGGTAGTCTAACAATAAAAATTGAAACAGCGGTATTGCTTCGAAGGACTCTCCTTAATTATTGGATTTGAGATACCTCCTAAGGGTGAGCGGTAGAGCAGAGCGTAAGAACATCCCCCTGAAAACTACACATTTATTGTTATGGCCACTGTTTAATACTCCTCTTTCTCTTCAGTCCCTCTCCTATTCATATTCCAGTATCAATGTATGGTTACTGGGGTATTTAGGACCCTAGCAACTGGATTGCTGAACTTGCAAACTGGAAAGTTGCTGAATAAAAAGTCAAAAACCACAACTAATAAAAAACAAAAAACAAATGCAAATTGTCTCAGAATATCACTCTCTACTTAAAAGTTAATTTAAAGGTGAGCAACCCCCTTAAGAAATGCTTGTTTCATCAATCCAAAAACGCTTTCTCAATGCCAAAATTAAGACTGTAAACAGGCCTCCCCTTTTGTGGTATAATATTTTGATGTTGCAATAAATTAATATTTGTACTATGAACCCTATACCTTTGTTAACATTGTAGATGCAACTTATAGGGGTAATACTTATGTGTGATTTATAGCAACTGTAATGGGGCTTTCCCCATAATTAAATACGAAAGCTGAAACCTGTTTAGGTTCAATGTAACCCTAAATATGAATTTGTTTTAATAAGGGGAACAACTGATGGAATATCCCATTTATCCAGATGAGACAGTTACATATATTTGGCAAGTGACTCAAGGAGATGCCCCCAATGTCATCTGATCCACGTTGTCTAACAAGACTGAACTCCAGCTCCCTTAATCAACAGAAAGATTTATCATCTGGGCCTTTTGGACCTGCAAGATGGCGACTGTGAGCTCCGCTGAGCTTCTCTGCATTTATGGGTGAGAATTTCTTAAAGGAATTTTAAATTACACTGAATGAGGCACTAAAATATAAGAATCCCTTGAAATCCTCTTAAAATGTTGAGTTTTTCTGACAATCTTTAGCGGGGAAAAAAAGATTTGTGGAAAAGATCATATTTGTTTGTTAGTAAATAGCCCCCTTGTGTTGGTATCAGGAACTACATGAGGCTAATAAAGAGCCTCCTGTACCACGTGTATATATATATATATATATATATATATATATATATATATATATATATATAATATATTGTGATGTACAATAACAGGTGTTTTTTGTATCAAAGTTGACACCTTTCTCTAGTGCATATTACAATAGGTGAGCTGTAGGCAACCTCTGAGTGTGGCAAGTGTATTGTTGAGACACTCAGAAGCCACTTTGTGCTGTAAATGACACATTTTCTTACAAAAGACTACTGCATTGTAAACACTGTGTGGGCTTCAGAGACATTCAGGCATCGGAACTAGTTAAAATGGTAAAACATAAAATGTTCCATGATCCACCATAGTGGTAGTATAAAACTCATAGGGGAATGTACAATTGTTTCACCACCAGTTGAACCCATAGGGGCAAATTTACTAAAAGTGCGAAGTGACTTCGGCCAGCGTGATGTCATTTCAGTACTTCACCGATTTACTAACGGGCACAGGCTTAACTTCGCTAGGGAAGACAGTAGTGCTAGACAGTGCTAGAGAGTAGTGCAACTTTGCACTCTAAAGCCTGGCGGATTTCTCATCTCTAAATTCATTAAGATGCGGATTTTACTGAGCGTTACCTCTTGCGCCAGACTTGCCTTCGCCACCTATGACCAGGCGATGACCATATGGCAGATAAACTAATACACTGGGTTCATGTGTAGGGTAATATAACAATTTGGATATAAAGAGTTTGGTTTGAATGGTCAAGCCTGTATTATAGTTATAGTATTTTTTTAATTGGGGCCCTGCTTGGTTGTATGGTTGTAGTCCTGGCTGGATAACCTTTCATAAATACTGTATGTTGTTGCAAATAGCAGTTTATACAAGAACTGCATTTGATCTGTGTGTAAATTAATTTAAAGCAGTGGCCATTACCATTTCTAAGCAATTGTTTTCCAGAGCCTGACTGTTTTTTTCCTTTAGATAACCTTTTCTATGCTGGTGGTGGCAACTGTTCTTCTTCTTAGTGAAAACCTCCCGAGGGCCACATCACCAGGTTTTCCCCTGTTCCCAGGAACCCCTTGCACCTCTCTGGGTGAACAAATGCACAAGAGAAAATATTTTAGGGGCATATTATACTGAAAATGTGCTCACTTTAAATCCATGCAAGGGAGACCTAGGAACAGATAACACATGACAGGATGCAGGTAACTTAAAACTTGTTCTCCTTAAAAACATTATTCAGGCCACCAATGCCATTTTTTTGGATATACAAAGTAATTTTTTATTTTCTTTCTTTCAGCTGTAAGTAAAAAGGTTAGCGTACACACTGCACTATGTTTGAAACAACATACGGTAATTCTCTGCACCTCTGTGTGTGTAAATGAAGTTAACAATGGCATTATTCCTCCCAACATTGTGGAAAGAGAACGAGGGACAACCCGATTTGCTCCTAATTACCAATGTTCATTTTACAAAATGGTTATGAAAAGTTTGAACACATTTCTGTGGTTTTTATGTTTATTACAGTTTTGATAATGAAGGTGAATTGTCCTTTTAAGCTGAAAAGACGCAGTTTCGCCAAGAGACCTGCTTATCCTAAATAGTTAGCATTGTTTCTTTGCATATCTTTAATTGTTACAAACATATCAAAGTGCACCTGCCACATATTTTGGCCTCTCTGCTAAAGCCAATTAAGTTAGAAACGTTTGTATCTTTTTCTGGCTGTTGCGTGCAGGAGATCAAAGAGAAACTGGGACTGCTGGCTGAGCTGTCAAAAAACAGAGCAGTCCTGCGACAAACATGACAGTTGGGAGGTATGTGGCATTTTGGTAGCCTTGGACTGGACCATCTTTTGCTCAGTTTGATTCGATAAGTTGACATTACTTATCACTTTTAAACAAGATCATTTATCAGGGACACTCCTGCCATGAGAGAGCCTTGCCTCAGCAGGCAGTGAGCGGCCAGTTACAAGGGGCAGAAAAAAACCCGCCTCCTTTAAGAGCTAAATTACAGTTATTAAACTGGAAATTTGGCTCCGCTAATGCAGAAGAGAGTGCTATAATGCTCAGTGCACTAGTGATGCAGCCCCTCTTTGACCCTCTCCGACAAAGTTTCAAGAGAGAAGCGGGAGAGGGGTGCGGCACCACTGAGTGCACTTTTTGCACATATATAGTATATTTATATCTTGCTTATCTCAAAATTGACCACTATGAATTCAATCAATTTGAATATGAAGACTTACGGAGTAAGCACTACATGACATATCTTCCCTGGCCCACAAGGCATTCATCACAAACTAAAGAAGCCTGTGAACATTAAGCAGAGGGTACAAAAAAAGGAAAAAACAAGAATATGTAGAATGAAAACTCTGGCGCCTTTGCAAGTTTGCCATAAATGAGAAAAGTCCACAAACAGATCAGGTTGTCTCACTTCAGGGGAGATTGCGGAGGATAAATCAGATAAACTGTCCAGTGGAAAGAGCAAAAACATTTCAATAAATCAAGAAGGGAAGGAGAAATATTTAGGCAGTAACAGTCCAACAGTAATACGTGCATGGGATCCGTTATCTGGAAACCTGTTATCTTACCTGTTTTGTTACCTAAGTTCCAAATTACGGTAAGGACATCTCCCATAGACTCTATTTTATTCAAATAATTGAACATTTTTAAACATTTTTAAAAAAAAATGTCCTTTTTCTCTGTAATAATAAAACAGCAGCTTGTACTTTATCCAAACTAAGATATAATTAATCCTTACTGGAAGCAACACCAGCCTATTGGGTTTATTTAATGTTTACATGATTTTATAGTAGACTTGTATATTCAAATTACAGAAAGACCTGTTAATCAGCATTCTGGATAACAGATCCAATGCCTGTAGCAGCACATAAAATAAAAGGGAGATGAGTTTTATAAAAATGACAGTAATGACTTAGAAGTAGGGATGCACCAAATCCACTATTTTGGATTTGCACAAACCCCCGAATTCCTCGCGAAAGAATACCAAACCGAATCCTAATTTTTTACTGCCTTGTTTTTTGACAAAAAGTCACACGAATTTCCTCCCCATCCCTAATTTGCATATGCAAATTAGGATTCATATTGGCCGGGCTAATCCGAATCCTGCTGAAAAAGGCCGAATCCCGAACCGAATCCTGGATTCGGTGCATCCCTACTTATAGATAGATATGTATGACGTGTATGAAGAGCACTGGGATCAGGATTCTGGGACTACGTAACTATTTTAAAATGCAAACGTTGTGGCTTTTTTTATAATATTTGGTTCTCATGATTGTTTTGTTCATACTTTTTCAGGATGCAGTGTCACGGGGTCGTTGTTCAAGCTGCAGTTTAAGCATCCCGTTTGGAAATAAAAATTGGTGGGTGATTTTGGAAACAAGTTTACAATCAGTGGCAGTTATCATTAGCCTTGCACATGTTCCCTGTGGTGAGAAGTGGTTAGAAAAATGTGAGTAAAGACAGTGGGTAGTCCAGATCTGTCTGGGCATTAGCAATAAATCATAGGTCAGATTTTGTTATCTGCACAGAAATTCTATTCAGCCTCATAGCTAGTGGCACAGACATGTGGTCTATTTAGGTTATGGGAGAGACCCCTGTACTCACAGAATTGCTTTACTTTCAGTTCACTTAACTTAGGTAAAGGGAAAGTTCACCATCCAAACAGCTTTTTAGCTCCAATGTTTTCTAGCAATTAATTTTTTGCCTAATTTCCCATGAATGGGTTAATAAGGGGTTGTTGCTGACTTAACTATTAAAATCTGACACAGGAATGGGACCTGTTATCCAGAATGCTCGGACCTGGAGTTTTCCAAATAACAAAGATCCAAGGATCTATAATTTGGATCTTCATACCTTAAATCTACTAGAAAATCATTTAATTGTTAAATTAACAGAATAGTCTGGTTTTGCTTCCAATTAGGATAAATTATATCTTTGTTTAGATCAAGTACAAGGTAATGTTTTATTGTTACTGAGAAAAAGAAAATGATTTTTAAAAAATTGGCTTATTTGTATAAAATTGAGTCTATGGATGCCATTCCGTAATTCAGAGCTTTCTGGATAACAGATTTATGGATAACAGATCTCTGTATATTATTTGATTTATTTCTCAACAGCACCATATCAAAATGTTCATTTCCATGAAACCAGATGTGTAATTGTTATTGGTCCTGTTTATTGTGTATCTCTCTGTACAGGCCTCTGCTGTTTATCTTCCACTCTGACTTCTAGACTGCTGCTCGGTTGTTGGCATGTTTGGCCATAATGGTGTTTGTATCCAGCAAAGCTCCTGTACAGAAAGTTAGTTATCTTTTATTATTATCTTCCTTAACTGGGATAGCTTGTGTGGGGAGACTTGCTTTGTATACTTATCTGTCGCTGGTTCTCATGTTCAGGAAAAGAAGTTGGAGGATATGGCACCATCTTGGATTTAATTTGCCTGTATGCTTCTTCGCCGGGTGCTATAAAACAATGTCAATTGGAGACACGCATCTTTCTTTTTCCTTTAGCCATGAGGGGGCCCTCTGCGAGGAAGGTATTTTCTGCCTGGGGGGAATCGCTTAATGCATTTCCCCCTTTTAAACGCCGTGGAAGTCTCTCTTTGGACTCACTCTGCCTGTGTCTTGCTCAGTTCATGGCCGACCACACCCCTGAGTCACAATTTGCTTATATTGACTTGGGGGCACTCTAGATGCAATGGGCACTTAGTTAGATTGGGTACCAACAGCTTCCACTTGGAATTCATTCCCTTCACTGAATTGTATGTTATTTGTATAACATGGAATTGCTACGATACATGGGTGTATGTAGCCATAGATCCTACACAGGAGTCATAGCTATTGTTGAGGCCCAGAAACTATTTTGCAACTACTACTACTACTGTTTTTTTTCTGACATGAAAGGATTAAAATCTGGATTATTTGGGAATGCAGTGCTGCTGGGATTTTCTGACTCAGCAAATTACATCCACAGAGCTAAGTATTGGGAAATCAGATGAGTTCAGATTGAGCCTTTCTTTCCAACATATAATGTATTATAGTCATATTAATAGTACAACATATCTTGATGATTTACTCTCTTTACAGAACCAGTGCCCCCTATATAGTTACACTATTAATGGAAGCTGTGGTTTTGCCAATAAATTAATTTTATACACATCACCTCGCATTAACTTAACACATAGTTTATAGTGTATACGGGCAGTTGCAGAACTAAGGACCCCTTTCCCTTCACTTAATGTAAAAGTGGGAGACGGTGCAGAATTTAGACTGCAGGCTAAGGGGGAAGGTTCTGGTGGGGTTACGGATCCTTACCAGACCCCCTAAGACTATGGGGCCCTTAGGATATAGGGTTTTTCTCCTTGGTGGTTACACCACTGTGTACAGGCTTACCCCCATATGTAATATAAGTCACTAAGTTTGCCGGGAGCAGTAACCCATGGCAACCAATAAGATGCATTTAAACAGGTGACTAGTAAATTCTACCTGACGATTGGTTGCTACAGGTTACTACCCCTGGGCAAACTTAGTGTATTTTATTACATAACCCCATTAGTGTTAGAAACCAGGTTTATTGATAATTTGCTTCCCCCGAACATTTTCTGAGGTTGCCCATGCCTGCTGGTGGGTCACAAGTGTCAAATCGTTTCTGCACCCTCTGATAGCAGTGCCCCTGTAAATGGGTTTCTGATATTGATGTGACAAACCTGCTCTGTGACACGATAGTCTTAGAGTGACCTAGACAATGTTGTATTGGCAAAATTATAGATTGTAGGGTAGGGGAGAAGGTGCTGACAGTAGAATTGACACCTGCTAAACACCTGCGTATCCAATTCCAGACATGTAACAAAGAAGATGAAGATTTTTGGACAAATCAGTGAATGTTTCCTGCCTGTTAAACTTATAATACACTTGGAAAGGGATATGGATTTGACACATAGAAAACAGTGTGTCACAAATCAGAAGGATTTCCCTTTATCTTAGTATGGGGGATCTGTAATATGGATGGATCGTGTGCATTTTTGCTTACCTGCCAGTATTCTGTGTTCACAGGAAAAATGGCTGTATAGTAACCCCACAAGGCAGGTTCAGGCTTTGTACCCACATGCATCTTCTCATCTGCCCAATGAATATTGTGTTGTGCATTTTAACCTTCATTGATTGGGGCTCAGGGCTGGAGAGAAGGGAAGGTGAGAGCCAGTTTGCTCATGTGTGTTATATTCCATATGGTGGAGGCACCTGATAGGCCAGACTATGAAATTGAGGATGGGATCCATTCCTCATATTAAATATGGTTGCTGGATATTGGAATATAGACTATGTCTCTATACACTGAATGCTTTCAAAATGTTTTATTTTTCATTCCCTTTTATAACCATATGCTCTTAATGTGATACATTCAAGTGTCAGTTTCAATTAAACTCTGGTTTATCTTATAAATTTTTTTCTTTCCCTCCAGGTTTTTGATGTGCATGTGCCAGTGGGTGCACTGAGTATACAGCCTTATTGCCATGATGGAGGTGCCCAGAATGACCATTATAAACAGAATCTCCATCCTGTTACCCAGTGTAAGAATGCTTGGTGCAGGAGCCATGCCCGCTGGAGGACTTGTCTCTTATTTGTTACCCCTGCCAAACGAGACCAATACCCAGAATAAAGACACACACACACAGTGGCTCATCGGTTAATCTGTGCAAGACACAGCTTTATTAATCATAACAATGAAAAAAGTGCAATTTTTGATCCAGAGGAAGGCAAAAAACCTCTGTGAAGCTTCACTAGAGGGAAAAATTCCTTCCTGACCCCTTAACGGCAATCGGATTTGCTCCCAGGATCAATGCACCATATTACATCAAGTGTGATGGAAACGGTAAGGAAAATGGCAGCATGCACATGAGCACCAGTAAGCTGTTTAGTGAAAACTGCATTTCCTTTCATTCATTTGATCCCCAGGAAGTCTGCAGACCCCGGCCTCTACAGTTTGAGAGATGGAGTAAAATGGAATGCAGGTTCCACCAAGTGGCTTAAGGGTTTCTCCTGTTTATGATGCCATATTGGGTGTAAAGAGGAGAAGAGGCACTGCTGATGGTATTACAGTGCAAGTAAAGGGAGGCACTGCTGGTAATATTACAGTGGAAAGGAAAGGGAGGCACTGCTGGTGGTATTACAGATGAAGGAAAGGAAGGCACTGCTGGTGATATTACAGTAGAAGGAAAGGGGAGGTACTGCTGGTGTATTACAGATAAAGGAAAGGGAGGCACTGCTGATGGTATTACAGTAGAAGGAAAGGGGAGGCACTGCTGATGGTATTACAGTAGAAAGGGGAGGCACTGCTGATGGTATTACAGTAGAAGGAAAGGGGAGGCACTGCTGATGGTATTATAGTGGAAAGGGAGGCAGAAGAGACATTGTTGGTAATGCTATGGTAGAGAAGGCACTGCTGGTGGAATTGGGGTACTCTTACCTGGTGGAGCTGTCAGGTGGTGCATTTTCCCAACTCCAGCCTGCAAAAGAAAAACAATATAATTTGAAATGCATTCCTCATATTTTACTTGGCAATTGATATTCCTGAAACCCTATATTACTTTGGGGCACATTAATCACAAATTGGGTGGTTTGTCAAAATAAAAATATTGACTAATTGTGGTTGCAACTTTTCCAACAACTTGTGATCAACAAATCTGGTTTCCATGTATTTTTAAGCAATTTGCACAGTTGTGATTTCTGTGACATTTGGGGTGAAATTTATGGTGGCTTTCTACTTGCCCAAATGATGAAGATACACATCCATTGGTTTCCTTGGAATGTGAACAGGTTTCAGCAGCCTGAGAGTTTTTTGTGATTGTTTTTGCCACGTATACAAAAACCACAAAAATAGAATCATCACAGGGATCATCTCAATATTGACGATCAGTACAAGATTACCACGCTTGCACACCCTGGCTCTCCACGATAAGATGACCCGGTGCACTGTGATGGAGGCCTCGGCAACCTCAACAATACGAATACAGGAAGAATTCACTGGCACACAAGGGTTCTTTCAAGCAGGTACAAGCCCTTGCTATATTTTATTTGCAGAGGTGCAACGTTTCGGGTAAACCCCTTTATCAAGCATCAAGAAAAGGGGTTTACCCCGAAACATTGCACCTCTGCAAATAAAATATAGCAAGGGCTTGTACCTGCTTGAAAGAACCCTTGTGTGCCAGTGAATTCTTCTGTAATCATCTCAATATTCCCATAAATTCCACTTTGCTCTGCATGCACCCAATATGGCTGCTTCCCATACCCAGCTCTGCTCTGATCAGTGCCCCTGCACCCATAACTATAGGAATACTAACGCTAGGCACTTCTTGTTCTGACTTGTGTTTCATGTATTTTTAATTAGGTCTTTTCTTACCCATCATCCCCTTTGGACTTAAAATGCTGCATAGTTAAAGTCCAGAAAGGCTTCATCGATCTCGCTTGCCATCTCAGCAGGGGGTCCTTGGGCTGGGTCAGATTCGCTGACAGTTTGGTGAACTCCTCATCGAAATACCCCACATCCTCCGGTCCATTTAGGCTGGGTACGAACGGAGCTGTTACGTTCTTCTCGATAATATCATCCCAGACAATGCCCTGCAAAATAGGACCATAGCAAATGCTCATTATTAGAGTTCATCATTAGAAGCTGAGGATATGAAAGGACTGTAACTCTTGGATAATTATTTGAACAATACAGAAAGGGACTTACATTAAAGAATGGATGTTCTGCTACATCTGCGGCATTCCCCGGGGTGGAACCTAGCCTCTCCTCAGGATTCTTCTTCAACAGCTACAAGAAGTGAAAATAGCCGTTACACTGAAGAAGCAGAAGCTTCAGGGAACTCAAGAGAAAGTGGTCTCTGATTATAAAAAACTGAAAGCTCAGCGCTACTTACCTGTGATATGAAGCTTACTGCTTCGGAGTCCAGGGATGAGGGGTACTGTGGCTCATCCTCCACGATGGAATCGTATATAAAGTCCCTGTCGTATCCGGTGAAAGGTCTCTGAAATGATTCATGGGTATTTATTAGGAGGCCATGCTTTTTTATACAGAGTGTTTGATGAGTATAGATAAAGAACAGTATTTAACTTTAATACATCCACCTATAGCTGGCCAGTGGCAATTGCTGCTTACCGTTCCGAGGAGCATCTCATAAACGATGACGCCAAGAGCCCACCAGTCGACGGCTCTTGAGTACTCCTCCTCCATCACGACTTCGGGCGCCATATAAGCAGGACTCCCAACCATGGTGTTGGTGCGGTCTCCATATCCAATGCCTTGATAAAAAAAGAAAAATTATAATTGTATGCCCTAAATGAGTTCCCTTTGCTCTGTGTAATAATACAAGGTGGCTCTTACCAGTTTTGCTCATCCCAAAATCGGCGATCTTGATGTAGCCGTCTTGATCCATTAGTAGATTCCCCGGCTTTAAATCTCTGTATTAAAATAAAAGGGAGATGTTATGACACATTAAAACTGCTGTGAAATAGCTGAGCCATAAGCCAAGCTCAAAGAATTCTGGTTCCTGTTCTTTTTTCCTACCCTTAGCTTTCCAAGCAGTGACTTTCAACCTGTAATTGTCCTGCTACTAAATTGCAACAGCTACAAATCCCCTTTATTAACTCTTACCTGTGTATGACGTCCTTGCTGTGAATTCCTTCTAAACCAAGCGTTATACAAGCAGCGTAGAACCTGCAAGAATAGAAAATGACATTTGATTATTATATGGCACATTCATAGAGGAATCTTAAAGGGTGCTTAACTATTATATTATAGAATGGCTAATTACAAGCAGCTTTTCAATTGGTCTTCCTTTTTGTACATTTTTTTTATTTATTTGTCTTCTTATTCTGGCTCTTTCAGGCTTTTAAATGGGGATCACTGGCCCCATCTAAAAAGCAAAAGGTACTGTGCACTGTAAGGTAACAAATGATTGTTATTGCTATTTTTTATTACTCATCTTTCTGTTCAGACCCTCTTCTTTCCAGGCTCTTATTCAAATCGATGCATGGTTGCTAGGGTTATGTGGCTAACTAATTGCAAACTAATTTGCAAACTGGAGAGCTGCTGAAAATAAAAAAACTAAATAACTCAGAAACCACAATCATAAAAAATTAAAAACCAAATTGCAATTTGCCTCAGAATATAAACTCTCTACATCATACTAGAGATTAAATTCAAAAACGTGAAAAACCTTTACTATTAGTGTAGCATACCTCTGCCACTATCATTATCCTCCCCTACTCCTCAGTCTCCTATAACTCTGGGACAAATATTCACCTACTGTCATTTATACTTACTTGGTTGTCTGTAGATCAAAGTGCTTGCTCCTCATCAGGTGGGTTCTTAAACTGCCTCCTGCCACAAACTCCATGATGAAAAACAGCTGGTTTTGGTGCTGAATGTGGCGTATAAGTCCACTATAAAACTGTGTGGATTCACCAACTGCCCAATTTGCTTCTCTGTTAAAATGCTGAAATATAAAAGAGAAAATGAGTCCGGCACAGAGTAAATTATCTTGGTAACAAAAGCAACTGGGTGAATGGAAGGGAAGTGAAAGAAAAGTATATAAAATAGAAAAGATTGTGAGACAGAAAGCAACTGCTCCAAAATGAGAGAAATTATGGAATCATTCCCCATGAACTTACTGTTCTATATCATCAGTGGAGTCGATGTTGTCCTTCTTGAGCACTTTAATAGCGCAATAGATGTTTGTGGAAGATACTCTACTAGTAGAACCTGGAATTAGAAAGTGAGTTTAGTGTCATTGTTACCCTGTATATGCTGCTAAAGATCCAAGTCCTAATTAGAGACTCAATCAGTTACCTTGCCGAAGCTTCCTCTGCCTAAAACCTTAATCCGGCGAAAGTCCTTTGCTGTAAAACTGCTGAACTGTAGCTCTCTGAAAGGGAATAACATAAATTGTGTTTTGTGCATCTTGAAAAACAATGTATATCTATATTAATAATGTATGTATTTATGTCTTATATTGAGGCTTTGTCTTACTGTGTCGTTTCAGCCTCCTCTACTGTCATCTCTTCAGCCTGAGAATCCTCTGGAATGGGGCTGTAATCGCCGGGAGAGGACCCATCGATGTTTCAGAAGAGTCTTCTGCATTCTCAGGAACTTCACTATTGGGAAGAGGTCATTGAGGTACATGATTAGTATAATGCAAGTTTATAGTAGAAATCAGTCTTAACCGCAGCCTCCCATATAAAGTGTGAGTTTACCTTTCTTCCTCATTCTGTTGTGTGTTGCACTGGATCTTCTTCAACAACAGATTCTGCCTCTTCCCAGCTTCCTCATTTGTATCTTCTACAGGTAAGTCCCTTTAAATATAATGACGGGTTAGTGTTTATTCTAATTCATTTTTTTCCCTTAGTGATTTATTAGCTTCATGCTTACCTTTTTTCTTCCCTTAGCAAGTATGTTCTTCATAATCCTTAATACTACAGCACCCCTAGCCATAATTCATAGATGGCACTGTACAATTATGTATTGTGGAATCTCCGGCCAAATGAAGGGGCATCTTACCACCTGTCCTCTTTTTTTTATGCCAATCATTTCATCTGTTGGTACCTTACTTTAATTAGAATAATATTCCTGTTATTGTGAAGATATTTTGTTCTTATTTGATAAAAGTATGGGATAGGGATTTAATCTCTAATAAACTCCAAAATATCCTTACCTGTCAGATGGTTCTTCAGGCGGCTGTTCTGTCTCTGGAACAGGTTCCTCAGATGATTTTTCATGTTGATGCTGCAAACAAGAGACAGGCAATTATTGAATGTGGCTTTACATGGATATGATAAGGGCAGTGTTTGTGTCAAAAATGAATGGCGTCAATGTAAAAATACTCACTTGTGATGAATCGATGGCGGGGTCTGAAATGACCTGAACCTCAGGTGCAGTGATCTCTGGTGCAGGGAAGTTGACATCGGTGTCCCTTGTAGTCTCCAGAACTGCATCTGAAATATTGCAAATAAATTTGAAGGATATAGGATTTTCAAATACAACATTCTTGAATCTAAGGCTTAAGACCTTTTTCTTGATTTGTTAAGATGCTGCCAATGAACATTGTTTTAAAATATAAATTTAAAGATATGAAGTCATCTATAGTTCTGTGGGGCTCAATCTAAAGGTCCACATCAACACCAAAGAATTGGACAACACTCCGATCAAAAGGAATACAGGTTTATAGCATACTCCTGCAGGGATCCTACGCCCAAGGATCCCTGCAGGAGTATGCTATAAACATGTATTCCTTTTGATCGGAGTGCCGTCCAATTCTTTGGTGTTGATGTGGATCTTAGCAGTGGGGATGCAGCAGACAGAGCACCCGATAGGAAACATATGAAGCAGCTACAGGAAGAATTGGCATTAATTTGTTCATTGACCAAATTAGATGATGCAAAAATGTAGCTGTATGTTTCCCTATTGCTGATCCCACTGAGATCCACATAAGGGACGGGATCAAAGGACTGTTATATCTTACCTTGGAGAGCTTATGTCTGCTTCCTTTGATCGGAGCTGCTCAATTGAGTTGTGTGGAGATTGAGCCCCCAGAAACTATAGATGACTTCACCCTTTAAATTTATTTTAAAACAATGTTTTCATTGGACAGCTTTAAAAATCAAGAAAAAGGTCTTAGCCTTAGATTCAAGAATGTTGTATTTGAAAATCCTAAATATCCCTTCAATTTATATTTGCAAATATTTCAGATGCAGTTCTGGAGACTACAAGGACACCGATGTCAACTTCCTGCACCAGAGATCACTGCACCTGAGGTTCAGGTCATTTCAGACCCCGCCAGTGATTCATCACAAGTGAGTATTTTACATTGACGCATTCATTTTCTTGGACACAAACACTGCCCTTATCATATCCATGTAAAGCCACATTCATTAATTGCCTGTCTCTTGTTTGCAGCATCACATGATGAATCATCTGAGGAACCTGTTCCAGAGACAGAACAGCCGCCTGAAGAACCATCTGACAGTAAGGATATTTTGGAGTTTATTAGAGATTAAATCCCTATCCCATACTTTATCAAATAAGAACAAAAATATCTTCACAATAACAGGAATATTATTCTAATTAAAGTAAGGTACCAACAGATGAAATGATTGGCAAAAAAGAGGACAGGTGGTAAATGCCCCTTCATTTGGCCGGGAGATTCCACAATACATAATTGTACAGTGCCATCTATGATTATGGCTAGGGGTGCTGTAGTATTAAGGATTATGGAGAATGTATTGCTAAGGGAAGAAAAAAGGATAGCGTGAAGCTATAAATCACTAAGGGAAAAAAATGAATTAGAATAAACACTAACCCGTCATTATATTTAAAGGGACTTACCTGTAGAAGATACAAATGAGGAAGCTGAGGAAGAGGCAGAATCTGTTGTTGAAGAAGATCCAGTGCAACAACAACAGAATGAGGAAGAAAGGTAAACTCACACTTTATATGGGAGGCTGCGGTTAAGACTGATTTCTACTATAAACTTGCATTATACTAATCATGTACCTCAATGACCTCTTCCCAATAGTGAAGTTCCTGAGAATGAAGAAGACTTTCTGAAACATCGATGGGTCCTCTCCCCGCGATTACAGCCCCATTCCAGAGGATTCTCAGGCTGAAGAGATGACAGTAGAGGAGGCTGAAACGACACAGTAAGACAAACCCTCAATATAAGACATAAATACATACATTATTAATATAGATATACATTGTTTTTCAAGCTGCACAAAACACAATTTATGTTATTCCCTTTCAGAGAGCTACAGTTCAGCAGTTTTACAGCAAAGGACTTTCGCCGGATTAAGGTTTAGGCAGAGGAAGCTTCGGCAAGGTAACTGATTCAGTCTCTAATGTAGGACTTGGATCTTTAGCAGCATATACAGGGTAACAATGACACTAAACTCACTTTCTAATTCCAGGTTCTACTAGTAGAGTATCTTCCATCAAACATCTATTGCGCTATTAAAGTGCTCAAGAAGGACAACATCGACTCCACTGATGATACTAGAACAGTAAGTTCATGGGGAATGATTCCATAATCCTCTCATTGCTTTTTGGAGCAGTCGCTTTCTGTCTCACAATCTTTCTATTTTATATACTTTTCTTTCACTTCCCTTCCTTTCACCCAGTTGCTTTTGTTACCAAGATAATTTACTTCTGTGCCGGACTCATTTTCTCTTTTATATTTCAGCATTTTAACAGAGAAGCAAATTGGACAGTTGGTGAATCCACACAGTTTTATAGTGGACTTATACGCCACATTCAGCACCAAAACCAGCTGTTTTTCATCATGGAGTTTGTGGCAGGAGGCAGTTTAAGAACCCACCTGATAAGGAGCAAGCACTTGATCTACAGACAACCAAGTAAGTATAAATGACAGTAGGTGGATATTTGTCCCAGAGTTATAGAAGACTGAGGAGTAGGGGAGGATAATGATAGTGGCAGAGGTAAGCTACACTAATAGTAAAGGGTTTTCACCTTTGAATTAATCTCTAGTATGATGTAGAGAGTTATATTCTGAGGCAATTTGCAATTGGTTTTAATTTTTTATGATTTGTGGTTTTTGAGTTATTTAGTTTTTTATTCAGCAGCTCTCCAGTTTGCAATTAGTTTGCAATTAGTTAGCCACATAACCCTAGCAACCATGCATCGATTTGAATAAGAGCCGGAAAGAAGAGGTCTGAACAGAAAGATGAGTAATAAAAAATAGCAATAACAATACATTTGTTACCTTACAGTGCACAGTACCTTTGCTTTTAAGATGGGGCCAGTGATCCCCATTTAAAAGCCTGAAAGAGCCAGAATAAGAAGACAAATAAATAAAAAAATGTACAAAAAGGAAGACCAATTGAAAAGCTGCTTATAATTAGCCATTCTATAATATAATAGTTAAGCACCCCTTTAAGATACCTCTATGAATGTGCCATATAATAATCAAATGTCATTTTCTTATTCTTGCAGGTTCTACGCTGCTTGTATAACACTTGGTTTAGAAGGAATTCACAGCAAGGACGTCATACACAGGTAAGAGTTAATAAAGGGGGGTTTGTAGCTGTTGCAATTTAGTAGCAGGACAGTTACAGGTTGAAAGTCACTGCTTGAAAGCTAAGGGTAGGAAAAAGACAGGAACCAGAATTCTTTGAGCTTGGCTTATGGCTCAGCTATTTCACAGTAGTTTTAATGTGTCATAACATCTCCCTTTAATTTAATTTAATACAGAGATTTAAAGCCGGGGAATCTACTTATGGATCAAGACGGCTACATCAAGATCGCCGATTTTGGGATGAGCAAAACTGGTAAGAGCCACCTTGTATTATTACACAGAGCAAAGGGAACTCATTTAGGGCATACAATTATAATTTTTCTTTTTTTATCAAGGCATTGGATATGGAGACCGCACCAACACCATGGTTGGAGTCCTGCTTATATGGCGCCCGAAGTCGTGATGGAGGAGAGTACACAAGAAGCCGTCGACTGGTGGGCTCTTGGCGTCATCGTTTATGAGATGCTCCTCGGAACGGTAAGCAGAAATTGCCATTGGCCAGCTATAGGCAGATGTATTAAAGTTAATACTGTTCTTTATCTATACTCATCAAACACTCTGTGTAAAAAGAATGGCCTCCTAATAAATACCTATGAATCATTCAGAGACCTTTCACCGGATACGACAGGGACTTTATATATGATTCCATCGTGGAGGATGAGCCACACTACCCCTCATCCCTGGACTCCGAAGCAGTAAGCTTCATATCACAGGTAAGTAGCGCTGAGCTTTCAGTTTATTATAATCAGTGACCACTTTCTCTTGAGTTCCCTGAAGCTTCTGCTTCTTCAGTGTAACGGCTATTTTCACTTCTTGTAGCTGTTGAAGAAGAATCCTGAGGAGAGGCTAGGTTCCACCCGGGGAATGCCGCAGATGTAGCAGAACATCCATTCTTTAATGTAAGTCCCCTGTCTGTATTGTCCAAATAATTATCCAAGAGATACAGTCCTTTCATATCCTCAGCTTCTAATGATGAAACTCTAATAATGAGCATTTGTTATGGTCCCTATTTTGCAGGGCATTGTCTGGGATGATATTATCGAGAAGAACGTAACAGCTCCGTTCGTGCCCAGCCTAAATGGACCGGAGGATGTGGGGTATTTCGATGAGGAGTTCACCAAACTGTCTGCGAATCTGACCCAGCCCAAAGGACCCCCTGCTGAGATGGCAAGCGAGATCGATGAAGCCTTTCTGGACTTTAACTATGCAGCATTTTAAGTCCAAAGGGGATGATGGGTAAGAAAAGACCTAATTAAAAATACATGAAGCACAAGTCAGAACAAGAAGTGCCTAGCATTAGTATTCCTTAAGTTATGGGTGCAGGGGCACTGATCAGAGCAGAGCTGGCTATGGGAAGCAGCCATATTGGGTGCATGCAGGGCAAAGTGGATTTTATTGAAATATTAAGATGATCCCTATAATTCTAATTTTGTGGTTTTTGTATACGTGGCAAAAACAATCACAACAAACTCTCAGGCTGCTGAAACCTGTTCACATTCCAAGGAAACCAATGGAAGTGTATCTTCATCATTTGGGCAAGTAGAAAGCCACCATAAATTTCACCCCAAATGTCACAGAAATCACAACTGTACAAATTGTTTAAAAATACATGGAACCAATGATTTATAATCACAAGTTGTTGGAAAAGTTGCAACCACAATTAGTCAATATTTTTATTTCAACAACCACCCAATTTGTGATTAATGTGCCCCAAAGTATTATAGGGTTTCAGGAATATCAATTGCAAAGTAAAATATGAGGAATGCATTTCAAATTATATTGTTGTCTTTTGCAGGCTGGAGTTGGGAAAATGCACCACCTGACAGCTCCACCAGGTAAGAGTACCCCAATTCCACCTGCAGTGCCTTCTCTACCATCGACCATAGCATTACCAATAATGTCTCTTCTGCCTCCCTTTCCACTATAATACCACCGGCAGTGCCTCCCCTTTCCTTCTACTGTAATATCACCAGCAGTGCCTTCCTTTCCTTCATCTGTAATACCACCAGCAGTGCCTCCCTTTCCTTTCCACTGTAATATCACCAGCAGTGCCTTCCTTTTCACTGTAATATCACCAGCAGTGCCTTCCTTTCCTTGCACTGTAATACCATCAGCAGTTCCTCTTCTCCTCTTTACACCAAAATATGGCATCATAAACAGGAGTACCCTTAAGCCACTTGGTGAAACCTGCATTCCATTTTACTCCATCTCTCAAACTGTAGAGGCCGGGGTCTGCAGAATGGAATGAAAGGGAATGCAGTTTTCACTAAACAGCTTACTGGTGCTCATGTGTATGCTGCCATTTTCCTTTCACTTGATGTAATATGGTGCATTGATCC
The DNA here is from genome assembly GCF_017654675.1 of Xenopus laevis. NCBI lineage: Eukaryota > Metazoa > Chordata > Amphibia > Anura > Pipidae > Xenopus > Xenopus laevis. The sequence continues at coordinate 25,060,830 of NC_054375.1, forward strand.
TGGGAGCAAATCCGATTGCCGTTAAGGGGTCAGGAAGGAATTTTTCCCTCTAGTGAAGCAGATAGAACAAAGCTTCACAGAGGTTTTTTGCCTTCCTCTGGATCAAAAATCGCACATTTTTCATTGTTATGATTAATAAAGCTGTGTCTTGCACAGATTAACGATAAGCCACTGTGTGTGTGTCTTTATTCTGAGTGACAGAATTGACCAAATTAGCAATGAAGAAACATTGAAAGGTTTAGTACCTGTAGGTGAGAGACACAGTCCTCCAGCGGGCATGGCTGCTGCAACAAGCATTCTTACACTGGGATAACAGGATGGAGATTCTGTTTATAATGGTCATTCTGGGCATCCTCCATCATGGCAATAAGGCTGTATACTCAGTGCACCCACTGGCACACGCACATCAAAAACCTGGAGGGAAAGAAAAAAAATGTATAAGATAAACCAGAGTTTAATTGAAACTGACACTTGAAGTATCACATTAAGAGCATATGGATATAAAAGGGAATGAAAAATAAAACATTTTGAAAGCATTCAGTGTATAGAGACATAGTCTATATTCCAATACCCAGCAACCATATTTAATATGAGGAATGGATCCCATTCTTATTTTCATAGTCTGGCCTATCAGGTGCCTCCACCATATGGAATATAACACACATGAGCAAACTGGCTCTCACCTTCCCTTCTCTCCAGCCCTGAGCCCCAATCAATGAAGGTTAAAATGCACAACACAATATTCATTGGGCAGATGAGAAGATGCATGTGGGTACAAAGCCTGAACCTGCCCTGTGGGGTTACTATACAGCCATTTCTCCTGTGAACACAGAATACTGGCAGGTAAGCAAAAATGCACACGATTCATCCATATTACAGATCCCCATACTAAGATAACGGGAAATCCTTCTGATTTGTGACACATGAGTAACTGTTTTCTATGTGTCAAATCCATATCCCTTTCCGAGTGTATTGTAAGTTTAACAGGCAGGGAAACATTCAGGGATTTGGCCAAAAATCTTCATCTTCTTTGTTACACGTCTGGAATTGGATGCTTAGGTGTTTAGCAGGTGTCTATGGATATCACCTTCTCCCCACCCTACAATCTATAATGTTTCCAAGCCAACATTGTCTAGGTCACTCCAAGACTGTGTGTCACCGAGTGGGTTTGTAACATCAATATCAGAAACCTATTTATAGGGGAACTACTATTAGAGGGTGCAGAAAGTGCTACAGTACCTGTGACCCACCAGCAGGCATGGGCATCCTCAGAACATTTTATCAATAAAATGCAACCTGGTTTCCAACACTAAGGGGCACATTTACAAAGCTCGAGTGAAGGATTCGAATTAAAAAAACTTTGAATTTCGAAGTGTTTTTTGGGCTACTTCGACCATCGAATGGGCTACTTCGACCTTCGACTACGAATCGAACGATTCGAACTAAAAATCGTTCGACTATTCGACCATTCGATAATCGAAGTACTGTCTCTTTAAGAAAACTTCGACCCCCTACTTCGGCAGCTAAAAGCTACCGAAGTCAATGTTAGCCTATGGGGAAGGTCCCCATAGGCTTGCCTGAGATTTTTGATCGAAGGATATTCCTTCGATCGTTGGATTAAAATCCTTCGAATCGTTCGATTCGAAGGATTTAATCGTTCGATCGAAGGAATAATCCTTCGATCGTTCGATCGCAGGATTGCGCTAAATCGTTCGACTTCGATATTCGAAGTCGAAGGATTTTAGTTCCTAGTCGAATATCGAGGGTCAATTAACCCTCGATATTCGACCCTTCATACATCTGCCCCTAAGCCTGTATACAGTGGTGTAACCAACAAGAAGAAAACCCTATGATCCTAAGGGGCCCACAGACTTAGGGGGTCCGGTAAGGACCCGCAAACCCCACCAGGACCTTCCTCTTTAGCCTGCAATCTCAGTTCTGCACCCTGTCTCCCACTTCGGCCATGAACTGAGCTAGACACAGGCAGAGTCAGCTCCTGTCCAAAGAGAGACTTCCACAGCGTTTAAAGGGGGAAATGCATTAAGCGATTCTCCAAGCAGACAATACCTCCCTCGCAGAGGGGCCCCTCATGGCTAAAGGAAAAAGCAAGATGCATGTCTCAAAATGACAGCGTTTTATAGCACCCAGTGTAGAAGCAAACAGGGAAATTAAATCCAAGATGGTGCCATATTCACTTCTTATCCTGAACATGAGAACCAGCGACAGATATGTATAATAAGCAAGTCTCCCCCATATCTGAATAATTCCTAAAACACAAGCTATCTGAGCTTAGGGAAGATAATAACAACAGATAACAAACCTACTGTGCAGGGAGCTCAGAGTTGAAGAACAACATTGAACTGACAAAATAAATCACCAGTGGGCAGAACCCCTGTGGCCAAACATGCCAACAACCGAGCAGCAGCCTAGAAGTCAGGGTGGAAGATAACAGCAAAGGCCTGTACAGAGAGATACGCAATACACGGTACCAATTACACATCTGGATTCATAGAAATAAAAGTTTTGATATGATGCTTTTGTGAAATAAATCAAATAATATACAGGGATCTGTTATCAGGAGATCTTTTATGAAGTAAAAGACTCCATTTTATCCAAATAATCCATTTTTCTTTTCAATAATTCCCTTTTCTCTCTGTAATAATAAAACTGTGGTGTGTACTTGATCGCAACTAGGAAGTAAAACCAGCCCATTGTGTTTATTTAATGTTTAAATAATTTATAGTAGATTTAAGGTATGAAGATCCAAATTACAGAAATCTGTAATCCGGAAAACACAGGTCCCAAGCATTCTGGATAACAGGTCCCATACCTGTTATCCAGAATTGTAATACTTAAAACAGCAACAAGCCCTTACTAACCCGCTCATGGAAATCAGGTAAAAAAATAAATTGCTAGGAAACATTGGAGCTAAAAAATTGTTTGGATTGTGAACTTTAACCCCTTTACCCAAGTTAAATGAGCTGAAAGTAAAGCAATTCTGTGATTACAGGGGCCTCTCCATAACCGAAATAGACCACATGCCTGTGTCACCAGCTACGAGGCTGAATAGTGCTGGAGATTAGTTAAAAACATTTCTGTGCAGATCACTAGACTTTTGATTTATTGCTAAGGCCCATAGACAGATCTGGACTACCCACTCCCTTTACTCACATTTCTCTAACCAGCTCCCACCACAGGGAACATGTGCAAGGCTAATGATAATTGCCACGGATAGTATACTTTTTCCAAAATCACCCAATTTTTAATTCCAAACGGATGCTTAAACTGCAGCTTGAAAAACAAATCTGTGACACTGCATCGTAAACAGTATGAACAAAACGTTCATGAGAGTCAAATATTTTTCCCTGTGCATTTGTCCACCCAGAGAGGTGCAAGGGGTACCTGGGAACAGGGCAAAACCTGGTGATGTGCCCTCGGGAGGATTTCCGCTAAGAAGATGAACAGTTGCACCACCAGCATAGAAAACATGATCTAAAAGGAAAAAAATGCCGATAGAGTTGGTAATGTCCCCTGCTTTTTTTTTTTAAAAGCGTATATTTATTGAGTTTCAACAGGAAGGGAAGGGAAGGGGATATGGAAAAAAGGTTACTATACAAAAAAGAAACAAAAGACAAGGAAATATTTGTTAAATGAAACATACGTAGTAATGTCTGCTGTTTGAGTCAGGAGCATGAGTTACTGAGCAATATTACCATCAGTAGTGATGTTGAGGTTAATCACCCAACGGGTCCTAGGGGAATCATCTACAGTGCCCTTTCAGGGTTCTTGTTCTGGGTGTAATTCCAGCCAGGGGGACCATTTTTGACCAAAATCTGGTGGGGCACCCTCTTGCTTTGTACGCCAGTTTTATATTACCAATGACTTTCCTATCAGTGACAACCAATGTTGTAATGTGGGAGGTTGGGGGGGCATCCATTTCAACACCAAAGCTTTTTTGGCATAGTATAATACAGTTTTAGTAAGCGTTCTGAATGTCACTGTAACCCACACAGTGTTTACAATGCAGTAGCCTTTTGTAAGAAATTTTGTTTTTTAAAGCACACAGTGGCTTCTGAGTATCTCAACAATACACTTGCCTGAAGAAAGGTGTCAACTTTGATATAAAACACTAGTTATTGTACATCACAATTTATACATGTGGTACAGAAGACTCTTTAGCTTGTGCAGTTCTTCTCCTGATACCAACACTACCGGGCTGTTTTTTCCACAAACCATTAGAATTGGTGGTTTTCTCACTTTTTAAAGAAGCTCAAAAAATGTGAGATTTATTAAGTGTAAAAACCATAAAACCACTGATATCAAAACTTTGTCAGGTAAAAATTGTCTAGGTCCTATAGAAGTCAGTGGGAGCTGCGCTGATCCTATTGGACCTCTTTACATCAACTCAGACTTTTATAGGATTTTGGAATTTTTTTCGCTAGAAATTGTCAGAAAAACTAAATTTTTTTGGAGGTTTTCGAGGTATTCTTATATTTTAGACCATCATTTTCCATTCATACTTTCTTATTCTGATTTTTTAAAGGAGAACTAAACCCCCCCTACCATAAGCCCCCCAAGCATCCAGGCATTGCCCCTCCCCTCTCCTCAATGTGCTTTAGTGTAAAAAAACCCTCTTTAAAAGATTCTCACCCTTAAATGCAGAGAAGCGCAGCGGAGCTCACCGTCGCCATCGTTGCGAATCTTGCAGGTCCAAAAGGCCCAGAAGATAAATATTTCTGTGGATCAAAGGAGCTGGAGTTCAGTCTTGTTAGACAACATGGATCAGATGACAATGGGGCATCTCCTTGAGTCACTTGCCAAATATATGTAACGGTCTCATCTGGATAAATGGGATATTCCATCAGTTGTTCCCCTTATTAAAACAAATTCATATTTAGGGTTACATTGAACCTGACAGGTTTCAGCTTTCGTATTTAGTTATGGGGAAAGCCCCATTACAGTTGCTATAAATCACACATAAGTATTACCCCTATACCCTGCACCTATAAGCTGCATCTATAATGTTAATAAAGGTATAGGGTTCATAGTGCAAAAATGTATTTATTGCAACATCAAAATATACCACAAAAATATATATTCATTTATTGCAATCATCATTAGAAAGGGGAGGCCTGTTTACAATCTTAATTTTGAAAGCGCTTTTGGATTGATGAAACATGAAACATTTCTTAAAAGGGGTGTTCACTTTTAAATAAACTTTTAGTTTGATGTAAAGCGTGATATTCTGAGACAATTTGCAATTGGCATTTTTATTATTTGTGGACTTTTTATTCAGCAGCTCTCCAGTTTGTAATTTCAGCAATGAATAGGAGAGGGACTGAAGACAAAAAGGAGTATTAAACAGCGCCATAACAATAAATGTGTACTCTTACAAAGCATTTGTTTTTGGATGGGGTCAATGACCCCAATTTGAAAGTCAGGGGAAAAAGGCAAATAATTAAAAATCTATAAAAAATTAATAATGAAGACCAATTGAAAAGTTGCTTAGAACTGGTCATTCTATAATACACCAAAAGTAAAAAAAAAGATCAGCCATCCCTGTAAATGTTCCCTCTAAAGGGATTCTACTGGCACAGTTTGATGGACCAACCAGAAAGTGACGTAACCCAATCTTGGCCACCACCTGTATTATAGGATATACATCATTAATATCTTACCATACACAGGTCCTGAATCCCCTTTGCTAAATAAAAAGGGTACAGGGAATGTCTCTCCATGGCAGTGTCTCCACCTAGTGGGATCCAGGGATGCACTGATGGGTGGCCCCACAAGAAAACAAATGATTAATCCCACTGTTGCAGTAAAACAAATAGAACTTTATATAACTGGCAGAGAAGAAAAGTGCAAATACATAGTATTAATCAATAACACAATTGCCCTGGGGAACCTGTGTGGCACAGTCCTCACCAGGCAAAGTCTCACACTTCACTCCTGTTTTATAAAGAGAGTCACAGTCCCTTTCCACAAGAGCTCTTACCTTTAAATTAACTTTTAGTATGATATAGAGAGCGATATTCTGAGACAATTTGCAATTGGTAATCTTTTTCCATTATTTGTGGTTTTTGAGTTATTACGTTTTTAATTCAGCATCTCTCCAGTTTGCCATTTCAGTAATCTGGTTACTAGGATCTAAATTTCCCTAGAAACCAGGCATTCATTTAAATAAGAGACTGAAATATGAATAAGGCCTGAACAGAAAGACAAGTAATAAAAAGTAGCAATAACGAAAAATGTGTCACCTTACAGAGCATTTATTCTTTAGATGGGGTCAGTGACCCCGATGTGAAAGCTGGAAAGTGTCAGACGAACAGGGCAGATAATTCAAAAACTATAAAAAATAAATGATATAGATTAGTTAAAAAGATGTTTAGAACTGATCATTGTAAAACATACTAAAAGTTAACTTAAAGGTGAACCACCCCTTTAACTTTCCCCAGATAGTGCTACCTGCCCAAATACCTCTCCTGTTGGACAGAGTAGTTGCTCCCACGTAGCAGGCACACAGACAACACACTTGTCTTCATCCAGGGAACACGCTGGAGTTTCAATATCTCCCTCAGTCAGACTCACCGGGAATCACACAGAGCTGGTACAGACATCCACAGTGTCTCCACATTCTCAATCCAAGCACATGAAGTTTGCTTTAATCTTCAGGGCACAGCTCCCAGCTCTATCTGCAGTGAGAATACAACAAACCTTCTTTATTTTTCAGGGCACAGCTCCCAGCACTATATGCAGTACGAGCACAACAAATCCCCCTTTACTGGAATCAAGGGCCACGTTCCCCTTTTGAGCGTGCACAAGTGTGCGTGTCCATGTGCAATAACAGTGGGGAGGGCAGGGAGAGCAGCGGAGGGGAAGGGCAGAGGATAAAGGTAGGGGAGAGTGACAGTCGGGAAGAGAGGGAGGTGAGTACAACAGAGGGAGAACGATACCCAGGACTAGGGGTAGGCAGAAGACCATTTAACAGGTACCTGCCCAGTGCCCTGTTGCCTGTCTTGTGGGCAGGGGTGGAACTACAGAAGAAGCAGACCCTGCAGCTGCAGAGGGCCCCAAACGTTAAGAGCAATTTCAACATATATTGGTAAAACAAGACAACCGCTGGATATGTTGGGTGCAATAAAATTAATTTGCTGTTGTGCCCAGTAACATCCACTGCATGTAGGGTTCTTTGGTGGACACACTTCCCAATCCTTGGGGATGCATATTATATGGATGACTGTGTTTTGTGCTCTGCTTGTTACCTACGGAGACAAATGCAGAAATAACAGACTGTTTAGTTCATAAGCCATAACACTGTGCAGTTAAATCATTTCCCATATATTATATTTATTTATTACTTATAAGCCATTCCCCTTTATTCCCTACAGTTTTAATGGTTGCATTAAAGGGGGTGTAGAGACAACTGCTGATAACTGTGTGGGGTGCTGGGCATGTACCTCCTCTGCTTGCGCTCCCCTAGTTCAGGTCTGAAATGTTGGCAGTTTCAACAATTCCCTGCACTCTTTGGGTTCAGCATTTGGGTGGAGCAATATTGTAAGAGAGCAATCATCACTAGTTTATAGGGGTCATTGACTGTGAGCACTAAGTGAGCCTCTTAGGACATACCATAGGGCAGGTGGTAAGAAGAGAGCTTCATTTTGATCTGGTTATTAGTTTCTTTTAATTACTTTTTATTACTCACCTTTCTATTCAGGTCCTCTCCTGTTTATATACCAGTCTCTCATCCAAGTCAATGCATGGATGCTAGGGTCATGTGGATCCTAGCAACCAGATTGCTGAACTTACAAACTGGAGAGCTCCTGCATAAATAACTCAAAAAACACAAATAATCAAAAATAAAAACCAATTGCAAATTGTCTCAGAGTGTCACTCTCTACATCATGCTAAAAGTTAATTCAAGGGTGAACAACCACTGAAACAGTACCTTATATTTGATCCTAACTGAGAGGAAGGCAAATTTCCCAACAACCATGCATTGATTTAAATAAGAGACTGGAATATGAATAGGAGAGGCCTGAATAGAAAGATGAGCAATAAAAAGTAGCAATGACAATACATGTGTAGCCTTACAGAGCATTTGCTTTTAGATGGGATCAGTTTAAAAAACATAAATAATGAAGACCAATTGCAAACTGGTTTAGACTTGGCCATTTTATAACATACTAAATGTTAACTCAAAGCAGAACCACCCCTTTAAGGGTATAAGTGGCTTGGATATTTTTACATCCCAGGTGCATGACTTTACATTTATCAACATTGAATCTCATTTGCCACTTAGCTGCCCAGATTGACAGTTGGTCAAGATCCTGTTGCAAGGATGCTACATCCTCGATGGAATTAATTGGGCTGGATAGTTTTGTGTCATCTGCAAACACTGATACATTACTTACAATACCCTCCCCTAAGTCATTAATGAACAAGTTAAATAAAAGTGGACCCAATACCGAGCCCTGAGGGACGAGGGACAAAGGGTAACTGTCTGAGTAAATCATACCTGAACCTCAGGGTCTGTTTTGATGATGTGATTTACCCAGTGAGTATGATGCATCTAATTCAGGTAGAGGTGGAATCCTAGAAACTTCTCTTATTAGTGTTACAAAGGAGAGAAGAGATTTTGGGGGCATGAACGTCAGCAGCTTGAGAGTTGATTAAATATGCTGACAGCTACTCCTTTTATATAAGGATAAACAATTAAAGGGTACAGTGCTGAAGCATTTTTAGAAGGCAGTTCTTATCTACGCAATATACTGTCGTGACCTGTTTAATAGAGTCTCATAAAAGCATTAGATCTGACAAGTGCCAAGCCTCATGCTGTTCAGTGGGTAATCGTGTGCTGTCCGTAAATGTGACCCAATGGCCAAATCCAGACCATGGCCAAAGTCAGCATTATAGTGTTTATTTGAAAAAAATCCCCTCCATTCACACAATGAAAACATTTCAGACACAGGTTCTGACAAATAGAAATGATCCTGTACTAAATGTGTATGTACAGAAAATAATCCCAGCATGGACTTCTATCAAAACAAGGTCTGAATGAATGGTCTTAATCTATTATTTTAGTGATTTATATTCTGTGCAGCAATGGCTAATGTATAATTTGAGTGTGATATACTTCACTCTTTGTATAAAACATGCCATGGTTTTCTAGGCTTGACTTTGGTGATGTGCCCCCCTACTGTTGCAACGACCCATCTCTAGACTTGAGTTCATGAAAATAGCTCACAGAAGATTCCCAAATTCAGTTAAATATCCCCAGTTTTATGGTGTTGAATTGTGTCAATGTATTTTAAGCAGGAATAGTCCATACCTACCAACATTTTGGTAATAAAAAGGTGGGCCAAAAAGAGTCGCCGCGAATAGCGCAGTGGATTTTTTTAACCACACTCTAATAACCATGATCAATTTTAAAAATTTGGCACGTTATGAAAGGTTGAACACATTTCTGTGTTTTTTTCAGTTATTACAGTTTTGCTAATAAACATGAATTACCCTTTAAGATGTGAGTCTAACTTGTCCCAAGAGACCTGTTAATCTTAAAATTAACAGGGGCAGATTGAGCTGTCAAAAGAGGGACTGTCCCACTCAAAATGGGACAGTTGGGAGGTCTGTGGGGAATTATGGGAATTGTAGTTCACAAGAAGAAGATTACTGGATGCAGGATATTTAAGCCTGGATCTGCATGAACATCACAAAGCAGAGAGACCAACCTGGATCTGAAGGTTTCTGGCAGTGTCTAAAGCAGGCATGCCCCACCCCTGGCTCTGCCGCTTCTGCCCCAATCACCACCCCCATTCAGCTTTGGACTGGGGCTCACCGGGGCTGCTGCCTCAGCCACAAAACCCCCTTCCCTACCCAGCAGCTGCCTGATGTACATTTTTCTTATCACAGCTGCGATCAGGGCCAGAGAGGGAGGTCGGGGCAGTGGTTTCAGGCAGGAACGGGTCTGGGGACCCCGTGCCCCACCAGCTCAGTCTGACCCTGCCCCCAATTCGTCCGTGGCCTCCCCCTCCACAGTGCTCCCTGCTCTAGCTAGAAATCAGAGGATAATGATTATATTCATTTCATTGGAGCAGGTAAGTTTTGGGTGCAAATTACTGACAGAAGGACCTATAACTGTTGATGACTGGGCGAACATACTGTAGCTCAGGATGACGCCAGGAAAGTAGGCCTGGGCCCATACCTCCCAACTGTCCCAGTTTTCCCAGGACAGTACCAATTTTGACAGCTCAACCCGCAGTCCCGGATTGTTACTGAAAAGTCCCGATATTCTCTTTGATCTCCTGCAGTGAACAGCTGGAAAAATATACAAAGTTTCTAAAACGTAATTGGCTTTTGGCAGAGAGGCCAGAATATGTGGCAGGTGCACTTAGATTCAATTAAACAATTTGATATAAGCAAAGAAATTGTAACAATTTAAGATAAGCAGGTCTCTTGGGGAACTGACTTGCAGCTTAAAGGGCAATTCACCTTCATTAGCAAAACTGTAATAACACATAAAACCACTGAAATGTGTTCAAACTTTCATAACCTGCCAAATTTAGTAAAGTGAACATGGAAATTGGGGGGTGTGTGACCACACATACTGCTACCGCTGTGATACATGTGACAAATCTTTGTGTCCATCTTTCTATTTCCAAAATGTTGGGAGGTATGTGAGCCTAAAGCAGCAGGTTTTTTTGGGGTGGTGTGCCACTTCTGTATTTTAAAAGTCCGGGGCTGTATCATTGGAGGAACATTATTATCTGTTATGTAACTTACACCATAAAAGCAGGGAACCACACTGGGAAATGGGTGGTAGATTCAAATGCCTGTCTTCTAATACAAGCTGTACCTGTCTGCCTGGGAAAGATACAGACCCCCAGAGGAATAAATGCAATAAAAATGGAGAGATGTCTACCAGCTATGGATCACTAGTTGAACAGAGGACATGCTGATGTCTTGGGTGCAGGACTTAAGATGGATAAGTAGTAGACCAGACAATGATACTTTCCAGGACATTATCAGCTGAGACGGCACAAGGACACACAGGAACATGCAGTTGCCACTCCTAGAAGTTCTAAATAGCCTTTTGAGAGTAATTTGTTTTCCTACTTCAAATGGAACCTCTGAGTTTTGGCTTCATGCTCATTTTTATCCTTTTTTAATCATTTTAATCGCACTGCATTAATAAAATTGCAAGGGCTTGCCCTGCTGACTAAACTCCTGTGTGCCGGTGATCCTTCTACGTACCTTGGTTGGGCGGTTGCAGATTCCCCTACCAACAAGCACCAGGAAACTCTGTTGGGGTTTGTGAGGTTTCTCCAAATTGGCTTCATTCTAATCCTGCCAACAAACATACAAGTTCTCCTTGTTTGTATAAAGCATCCCGTAAACTGTTGATGTATTTAATTTTAACATTTAAAATCTGATACCTTTAAGATTGTATCTATTTTCTGGTGGTATATTTAAATTCACTGACAATATATCATTTATTTTATGTAGCCTCAGGGGATTCAAAAAAATAAAATGAAACACTTGAGTGGAAAAACAAATTTGCATTATAAGTAGAGCTGACTTTCAGAATCCCTGAGGACAAAACCAACTCAACCACAAGATTCCAAAAAATTATTTTGTGGTGTGGATCCATTTCCTCAATGGTACAAAAGAGATGTAAACTGATATTGTGTTGCAAGTATGACACTACAGAGACCTAAGTGCAAAATAACAGTTACATAGTTAGTTAGGTTGAAAACAGACACACGTCCATCAAGTTCAACCCTTTAATTTTTTTTAACCTGCCTAACTGCCAGTTGATCCAGAGGAAGGCCCATCTGAAGCCTCTCCAATTTGCCTCAGAGGGGAAAAAAATCATTCCTGACTCCAAAATGGCAATCGGACCAGTCTCTGAATTAACTTGTACTCCATAACCCTGTATTCCCTCACTTGCTAAAAAGCCATCCAACCCCTTTTTAAAGCTATCTAATGTATCAGCCTGTACCACTGTATTAGCCCGTACCACTGATTCAGGGAGAGAATTCCACATCTTCATCACTCTCACTGTAAAAAACACCTTTCGAATATTTAGGCGGAATTTCTTTTCTTCTAATCAGAATGGGTGACCTTGTGTCAGCTGGAAAGACCTACTGGTAAATAAAGCATTAGATAGATTATTATCTGATCCCCTTATATAAAGTGCAATTCAAATACAAATGTATGCAGAACGCAGTGTTTCGTTGCCCAGAATTCCATCAGGCACTCACTAAGTAGTAAAAGCTGCATGTGATGCCCCCTCTAGCTGGGCACAAGTTCTGGGTCATAGTTTCAGAGTTGGCATGGTGTATGCCATTGAGAGAGCTGTCAATAATGCATTAACATAAGTTTTTTTGTTGCAAGCCAGTTTCATCCATGGTCACGACCCACTAGACCATGTGGTCCAGACAGGCAGTAGTTCCTGGGTTCTCTATGGACTATATAAACAATTGGGCGGAACAGGCGGAATGGAGGTATAAGCAGTCAATACTAGTAGCTGCAAGTTGCTAGGAAAATGTATGGAGCATCCAACAATCAAGCTTAAGGAAAAGTCAGTCTTATATATTTATACTTTGCTGTAAATTAAATTCTTTATTGTTCATATGGTCTCCAAGGGCATTTGCTCTTTCTGTTGCTGTGGACACAGTCATTCTGAAGTTGCAGGCCAATATGTTACATAAGAAGATGACTGATGTAGTGCTTGCAGGAATGATTCTCATCATCTACATGTGAAATTTAAGATTACAAGTCCTACTTTGGGGTGCTATAATCGGTTCTGGGAATATTTAAAGAGAACATTATACACAGACATTTTCACGTTTATGTTAGAAACTGAATTATTCCCATAAACAGTGTCAGGGGCATAGATTTGTGGGAGGAGGGGGTTATTCTTCCACTGTATAGAGCACTGGTAAGGTCCCATCTAGAATACACTGTACAGTTTACAGTTTAGGTCTCCAGTGCTCAAACAGGACATTATTGAATTAGAAAAGGGCAACTAAGCTGGTAAAAGGTATGGGAAATCTCAGCAATTAGGAAAGACTGGCCACATTGGGGTTGTTCAAACTGGAGAAGAGGTGCTTAAAGGGTGATATGATAACTATGTCTAAATATATAAGGGGATCGTCCAATAACATCTCTAATGATTTATTTACCAATAGGTCTTTCCAGCTGACACAGGGTCACCCATTCTGATTAGAAGAAAAAAGGTTCCAGCTAAATATGAGGAAGGTGTTTTTTACAGTGAGAGCTGTGAAGTTGGGGAATTCTCTCCCTGAGTCGTACTGGCTGATACATTAGATAGCTTTAAGAAGGGGTTGAATGACTTTTTAGCAAGTGAGGGAATAGAGGGTTATGGAAGATAGCTCATAGTACAAGTTGATCCAGGGACTGGTCCAATTGCCATCTTGGAGTCAGGGAGGAATTTTTTCCACCTCTGAGGCAAATTGGAGAGTCTTCAATTGTTTTTTTTTTGCCTTCCTTTGGATAAGCTAGCAGTTAGGCAGGTTATATATAGACTAAAAAGGTTGAGCTTGATGGACATGCATCTTACGTTGTTCCCATGTTACTATGCAGTGGCTCAAAGGAAAAGATGTAAAAGCATACTGTTTACTCATATGCACATCCCTATTTGCCAATACCGGTAATGGACCTGTTATCCAGAGTGGCCGGGACCTGGGGTTTTCCAGATAACGGCTCTTTCTGTAATTTGGGTCTCCCCACCTTAAAGGAACAGTAACACCAAAAAATGTAAGTGTGTTAAAGGAATGAAAATATCATGTACTGTTGCCCTGCACTGGTAAAACTGATCAGTTTGCTTCAGAAACACTACTATAGTTCATATAAACAAGCTGCTGTGGAGCAATGGCGGAAATTGAAAAACGGCTATATGGCACAGGTTAACTAATGGATAACAGATAACACCATTAGACAGACAGAGCTTAACTGCTATCTGCTGTGTAACTTGAGCTTTTTCTCCTTTGAATGGCTGCCCCCATTGCTACACAGCAGCTTATTTATATAAATAATAGTAGTGTTTCTTAAGCAAACGCACCAGTTTTAGCAGTGCAGGGCAACACTGCATTAGATTTTCATTACTTTAAAACACTTATTTTTTGACGTTACTGTTCCTTTAAGTCTAACAGATCATCATGTAAACATTAAATAAACCCAATAGGCTGGTTTTGCTTCCAATAAGGGTTAATTATATCTTAGTTTGGATTAAGGATGCACAGAATCCAGGATTCATTTCAGAATTCGGTAAAGACTCAGCCTTCTTTAGTAGAATTTGGATTTGGCTGAAACCAAGTGCCTGGCAAAACCAAATCTGTATCCAAAAAAATCACATGGCTTTTCGGCATACAAACAAGGAAGTCAAAAATGTTTTATAATGAAAATTTTATTGGGTTTTTAAACCCTACATAAAATAGAAGACACAAGAAAGGAAAAAAATGAATTTAACTGCACAGTGGACATGCAGTTCTCCATCCCCCTCCTTTCCCTAATTTACATATGCAAATTAGGCTTCTGATTCGGTTTGGTATTTGGCCATATCTTTCACAAAGGGTTAGGAATTTGGCTGAATCCTAAAATAGTGGACTCAGTGCATCCCTAGTTTGTATCAATTACAAGCTATTGTATATGTTCTTACCTTTCTTTCTTTGTTCTGTTTCAGGGGACACACCTCATAATCTTTGTTGGAGATGCCACAAGACACTGGATGCACAGATGTCTGAAACATAGATTTAAAGAACACAATATATAATGGGGTAACAGGAAACATCCCACCATTGCATTTAAAAATAAGTTACATTTATTGCATTAGTATTGCAGTTTATTGATAAAATATTCACATAATATTTGGCACAGGTATGGGACCTGTTATCCAGAATGCTCAGGACCTGGGGGTTATTACCTTTTCATAATTTCCATACCTTAAGTCTACTTAAAAATCATTTAAACAATAAATGAATCCAATAGTATGATTTTGCCTTTATTGAGGATTAATGATATATTAGCTGGAATCAAGGACATGGTATTATTGTGTTATTACAGGGAAAAAGGAAATACCTTTTTAAAATTTGGATTATTTGATTAAAATGGAGTCCAAGGGAGACAGCCTTCCCTAAAGGGGATGTAAACATTGCTTTTCTAAAGGGACAATATACCCCAGCCAAAAGTTGCTCCTCAAAAAGCAGGGGCTCAACCTGAAAAAGTCCAAAAAATGCTGTTCTAATGGGAACAAATTTACCATAAAGGGATACTGTCATGGGAAAAAACATTTTTTTCAAAATGAATCAGTTAATAGTGCTGCTCCGCAGAATTTTGCAATGAAATCCATTTCTCAAAAGAGCAAACAGATTTTTTGATATTCAATTTTAAAATCTGACATGGGGCTAGATATATTGTCAATTTCCCAGCTGCCCCAAGCCATGTGACTTGTGCTCTGATAAACTTCAATCACTCTTTATTGCTGTACTGCAAGTTGGAGTGAAATCACCCCTCCCTTTTCCCCCCCAGCAGCCAAACAAAAGAACAATGGGAAGGTAACCAGATAACAAGATAACAGCTGCCTGATAGATCTAAGAACAACACTCAATAGTAAAAACCCATGTCTCACTGAGACACATTCAGCTACATTGAGAAGGAAAAACATCAGCCTGCCAGAAAGCATTTCTCTCCTAAAGTGCAGGCACAAGTCACATGACATGGGGCAGCTGGGAAATTGACAATATGTCTAGCCCCATGTCAGATTTCAAAATTGAATATAAATAAATCTGTTTGCTCTTTTGAGAAATGGATTTCAGTGCAGAATTCTGCTGGAGTAGCACTATTAACTGATGCGTTTTGAAAAAAACATGTTTTCCGATGACAGGATCCCTTTAACTCCAAAATTGCTTCAGCTTTGCCGACATCGCAACACTTCGCCAGGAGTAGATTCGCGAAGACGACACTAATTTGCGAAATTCCGAAGTTGGGTTCAGGGCGCAAACGCTTGCAAATTTGCGCTAGCGTTACTGCGGCAAGCAAAGCGAAGTTACGCTAGCGTTGGCTAATTTGCATACGGTGGGAAATTAAAGTTAAACAGACGTTGCAGCCAATACACTAATTTGCGAAAATCCGAAGTTGGGTTCAGGGCGCCGAAAGTTGCACTAGCGTTACTGTGGCAAGCAAAGCGAAATTAAGCTAGCGTTGACTAATTTGCATACAGCGGGAAGTTAAACAGACTTATATGTCGCAGCCAATACATTAGACTACACAAGCCCAGGGAACCTTAATAAAATAAAATAGAGTTGTTATATTGCCCTACACATGAGCTCAGTGTATAGTTTATGTGCCATATGTTAGGGAATGTAGGGGGGAAGCTGGGTATCCCAAAATAAAATTACAATATTTTGCAGCCTATTACCCTGTAAAAAGTAAAAGACGCCAGCGTTTTTTGGGACTAAGACTTTTTGACCAGGTCCTATCTACTCTATTGCACTTCGCCTGGTCTGAGCTGACGAAGGCAAGTCTGGCGCAATTGGTAACTTTCAGTCAAATCCCAATCTTAGTGAATTAACGTAGTTACACTCATTCGTCAGAGCGCAACTTCGCCTGGCATTAGGGTGTGAAGTACCGCTTAGTCACTTTGCCCTTTAGTAAATTTCCCCCAATGAGTGTCTGCGAACAGATTGGAGTGTCCTAACTGTACAACAGTTGTAGGAATATTTTATTTCTACTTTAGAGGTATTTTTCTGGTGACATGACAGACAGATTGTATCACAGTTTTATTCAAATAAATAGGAAATTAAAATCTTCCCTTTCATGAGTTTGGTTTTATTGCTGTTAATACTGAGGGAACTCCGGCTGTTCCATCATTTGCTAGAGAATTCTAATCCAAATAATGTTGGGGGAATGCCTTATTTAGTAAAACAGCACCAAACTGTGCTAAAAATGACTTGTTTTTAGCTGCCCTGGGCACTGATACAGCTTGTACGACTCTTTGTTATGTTCCCATGGGACTTGAGATGCAAGTCTGTGCCTAGTGCCAATAATAAAGACATTTTAAATGCAGTTTGGGGATCTGTGCTGTTACATAGTGTACTGGAAAGGTCCAGTGTGTGGTAAACTTAACCCTCATCAGTCTACTCTAGTAGGGGGCATATTTATTAACATTGGAGCCAAATATAACCAGTGATGTTGCCCATAGCAACCAATTAGATCTTTGCTTTTGTTTTGGAACTTGTAGGTGACTGTTCAAAGCTAATGGCTAATTGGTTGCTATGGGCAACATCACTGGTGGTGTTTGTCTCCAATGTTAATAAATACACCCTAAGTGTGAGCAGTGTAAAGGGATGGTTAAGTTACCTGTTATAGAATGGTTAATTCTAAGCAACTATTCAATTGGCCAAATTTGATTTTTCAATTATTTGCCTTCTTCTGACTCATTCCAGCATTCAAATGTAGGTCACTGACCCCATCTATAAAACAAATGCTCTGTAAGGTTACACATGTATTATTATTGCTACTGTTTATTACTCATCTTTCTACTCAGGCCTCTCCTTTTCATATTCCAGTCTCAAATCAATGCATGGTTGCTATGATAATTTGGACCCTAGCAACCAGATGGCTGGAATAGAAGGCTGGAAAGCTGCTGAATAAAAAGCTAAATAACTCAAAAAGCACAAATAAAAACACAAATGAAAACCAGTTGCAAATTGTCTCAGAATATTGCTCTCTACATCATACTCAAAGTTTATTTAGAGATGAACCACCCCTTTAAAATGTTGTGCCTTATGTATAATTTCCCCAGACTCTGCGATTGGCACAGAATCTGGCCTCTGTTTCTTGGGTTCTGCAAAGTTGCAGTATTTAGGTTGAAGGGGTGTGTGTTAATTATTTCCCTTCAAAAACCCCCATCTAATGAACAGTGTGTTGTTCTGCTGCAAACTTGTCTTGCTGAGCCCTTGCTGGAATTGTAACGCTAGGTGCTGTGACAGATTTATTGATTAGAAGAGGTGCTCCTTTAGTACAATAGATCCAGAACTACAATAAATTGACAGTACACCTCTGGTAAGGCATCTCTGCAATATATTAACTGGGAAAGATTTCATTATGGAATGTCTTTAAAAATCCTGCTAAATAAATATTCATAGTAACATAGTAAGTTAGGCTGAAAAAAAGACACACGTCCATCAAGTTCAACCTTAAGTCTGTATACATGTCAATATATTCCCCTTGTAAGCGAAGAAAATCAAAAGCTATCAGTCAAGATAAAATAGAGATGGAAAAGGTTATTGCAGTAAGGAGTAAAACAAAGTTTTAAGTGGGGTCCTGTATTGGGTTCACATTTCTTAAAAGGGGTGGTTCACCTTTAAGTTAACTGTTATAGAATGGCTAATTTCTGCTACTTTATTTTTCATAGTTAATGAAAATTTGTCTTTTTTCTGACATCTGAAAAACAAATGCTCTGTAGGGCTAGTGATGTGAGGGTCAGGTAAAACTCGACCCACACCCGACACTAACCTGCAAAATTTTGGCATTGTAGGACCTGCTCCTAATCTGTACCCACGTCTTCTCATTCTACTATGCTACTTCTGTCTGCGCCTCTGGATAAAAGGCAGGGAATCTTCAGGAGCAGAAGAGGAGTGTACTTCCTTAACCCTAACCTGCAATAGTTGGTCAAATTTCAACCCACCCAACTGGAGTCAAATCCACGGGTCACTGTGGATTTTGGGTCAACACGCACATCACTACTGGACAGGACTGGACTTGGAGTAAAAAGCAGCCTGGGCAAAAAAATCAAAGCAGCCCAGGCTTGGCCAGAGAAGAGGCACTTATGGGTTGATATGATAACTATGTATAAATATATAAGGGGATCATATAATAATAATATAATAAGGGGTTGGATGGCTGTTTAGCAAGTGAGGGAATAGAGGGTTATGGAAGATAGCTCATAGTACAAGTTGATCCAGCCCAGGGACTGGTCCCATTGTCATTTAGCAAGTAAGGAAGTATAGGGTTATTGAAGATAGCTCTAACTATGAGTTCAGTTAAGAGACTAGAACAAGGGTAAAGGTGAGCAAAGGTCCAGGACTGGATAGTATTCATCCCAGGGTAATAAACAAGTTTAGCTCCTTGTTTGCCCAAACTCTTTACTTGTGGTGGTAGATTGGTGGTCCCTACACCGATGAGGGTGTTGCATGGGGAATTCAAACCATACACAATTTCTCATTGGTGAAGAACAGCACTGCTCTCGCTCACTAGCCCTGCTCTCTTACACTCCTGGGGTGAACTATCACAGGAACTATCCTGTTACTTGCTAAGCCTCATTCATGGGTTCCTTTCACCCTGGTTTCCCATAGGAATTACCTTAGGGCTTGGTCTTGGACTCCTGCACTGATGTTTACATTCACTCCAGGTCCTCCTATAGTGGAGTGAATACCTGTTCCTTCATTTGCCTTCGCTTTTATACACTAGGAACAGGAACTGGCAAGTTATCCTTGGGTCAAAGGGGAATATTAAAGTAATTAAAGGTGCCACATTTACAAAGGTCTAATCACCTATAGCAACCAATCAGCAGGTAGCATTTAATGGACACCTTTTTAAAAGCAAACTGGTTGCTACAGGTCACCACACTTGTGCAAACTTTGTGCCTTTTGTTACATATGGGGGTTATTGTGCAGCATTCTTATGGTTGTTAGACAATAGCTCCCAATATGCCTGGAGAATCTTGAAAGTTATAGTCCAGCCAGTCATGCCAATCTGAAAGAATAAAGTATGTAGACACTGAAATAATATATTATTATTGTCAAACACACACCATATTATAATAAATTGAACCTACTTATTGCATCAGACTATGCAGTTTTGTGTAGCTTCTTAGCATTTTAAAGGAAAACTATACTCCTCAAACAATGTCTCTATAAAAGTATATTACATAAACAGCTATATGTAAAACCCTGCTTCATGTAAATAAACCATTTTCCTAATTCTTAATTAAATAATTCCTAAACTTTTTTAGTAGTATGTGCCATTGGGTAATCATAAATAGAAAACTGCCATATTAAAAAATAAGGGCCGCCCCCTGGCATTGTATGATTCATGGTGCACACAAAACAAACTATACATGTTAGGTCACATGAGCCAATTATTAGACAGAGTTCTTTCATTTGCTGCCACACTTCTTCCTGTTTACAGTTGTAGTATTTCTGGTCAGGTGATCTCTGAGGCAGCACACAGACCATCACAAAATGGTGCTTCAAGGCAAAATATGTAAAAGGGCAATATTTACTTAAAGGAGAAGGAAAGGCTGGTGCACTTGGGTTGCCAAATAGTAGGCACCCCCAAGTGATTGTATTGACTTGTATCTGAAACCCCGGGCCGGTGCTCCTATCAGCAGAAAACTGCACCGGCCCGGAGTTATACCAGTGAGCACCACGGAGCGATCCACTTCCGTCTTCTTCTTTCTTCAAATTTCCTGGGGCAAACGCATTTGCAGTTGAACGAAATAGCCAACTTTTTATTTAAAGTTCGGCTTTTTGCTCTACTGCGCATGAGCAGCCGCGCGAAGAAGGAGGATGACGAAAGAAGATCGCTCCATGGAGAGAGACAGTACAAAGTCACTTATTTATGGGCACACATTGATAGAAGTTCAGTAACTTTTTTTATTATCAGCTGTTCCCTCTTATTCTAGCCCAGCATTTGAAGGTCCTAAGGCCTGAACTCCATGGACCGATGTCTTCAGATCTGATGCACTGAGAGGAAACGCAGACGACCAGTCGGAAGCGCCAAATATAATGTAAGTTTATAGAAACATCGCACCTACAAACTACATACAACACGACTGTCGGGTGAAGAGGCATCATGTGGCGTTCTGAAAGTTGTGTTGTGTTGGATGCATGTAGTTGTAGGTGTGGTGTAGGCGTAGGTGGCTTCTCAGTGTGTCGGATTGGGAAGACATTGCGCTGTGAGTTTGGTCGAGGATTTATTTAGCAGCCCACTGTGTGCGTGGTTCTCTTTCCTGCTCACTTCCTTGATTTACATATGCAAATTGGGGTTCGGATTTAGTTCTGTATTCGCCCAAATCTTTCACAAATGATTTGTGATTCCACCAAATCCTAAAATAGTGTATTTGGTGCATCCATATAATAGTGTGTTTGCTACCTACCATTGTACAACTGAATTTAGAGGTGACATATACCTTTCATAGCATTGTTGCACCACCAAAATGTTGCAGAACTCCCAGCATACTTCTTGCTGACAGCCAATGACACTCTCGCGAGGAATGTATGGATGAATGTATGTAATGACCCACATATAGAAAATTTAAAGTCCCTTTGACAGCTATGAAATTACGAGTTACCATATTGACTAACCAAGGTATGGCTGCTCTGCTACAACCTGTATTAGCCAATCAGATGTTGCTTGCACTATTGCAAATAGTCAAATAATAAAAATCTGTATTATACTGCAGCAAACTGCAGATGCTAGCTTGTGGCTCCATCTACAGACCTAAACCATTATTGACCATTATAGTTTACATATAGCATTCAAGATGATTGTATTTCATCTCAACAGCAGGATAGGCCTAATTCATAATTCTTGATCAAATCAATATAGAATGGAAAAAACAAACACAAACAAATTAAGCCTCTCCTATACAGTATTAGATAAACTTAAAGTGATACAGACACTGTGTAGATACTTGGCTATGCTGCACTTAAGAGTAGCAGGAGCATAGTAATAGGGGCTAAAACCACTCAAGTGCTGTACCCCCCACATCAGAAGACTACTCGATCTATAGGGAAATGAGGAGAGCACTCTGCAAGCATATAAATGCTGCAGTTATCTGTTTATTAGTCGACTACTTGTACACGACATGAGTAGAAAGTAATGTGGGGAATAAACAATGTATCAAAATGATTTTGAACACGAATGATTATAAATGTTGCTACTATGTTACAATTGTGTGGAAAGGTTGAAGAATGGACACAAACACAGATACTCTGAACCTTTATTCAAAGATATCCACACACCTGTTTGATTAACTATTTACATATGGACTGAAAAGATGGACTTTTACACACACCTCCTTGGGATTTCACTGGTGAGGGGATAGTAGGGGTGTTTTAAGAAGCCGACACGTTCTGTTTGTTACACTTGATAAAGGGCATATAGGGCCAGAAACATTGTCGTGTACAAGTAGTCGACTAATAAAAGGATAACCACAGCATTTATATGCTTGCAGAGTGCTCTCCTCATTTCCCTATAAATCCAGTTATAGATATCAGGATATCTGTGACCTGATCGAGGAAAGTTGCACCCTTTTCCTGAACCAAGCGGGCGAGAGCGTTTTGGATAATATATTTCCTTGATACCAGAAGACTACTCCCCGAGTGCCTGCCCATGCTAGCCTACTCAATACGTGCATGTATGTTGCCTCATCTCATATCATGGCTGGGACACTTGCTTAGTAAATGCATGTACTCAGTATGGCCTCCAGTTCATCTTCTGATGTTACCGATTGTTTGGAGTACTCCCTTTATAAATAAAAGCAGAAAGACGTTCGGTACACCAGAAAATAAGCTGTTGGGTCACGGCAAGGAAGGATAAAGGGATTGGCAGAGAGTCAGATCTCCCACATGCCTGTGACCTGCTGGAGGAGTAATTGCTAGGTCCAAACCTGCCAAACAAGAGCATTACTACTTGGGATGTCTAATTTGAAAAACTAATGGAGCAAAAGAATCAATGTCAAGTATGACTGATGAGCCGGACAAAACTGGGGTTGGGATGTTTTTCTGGTTTTTGATCTAATGAGTAGTACAAGTATGGGGCCCTGTTATCCAGAATGCTTGGAACCTTGGGTTTTTTGGATAACAGATCTTTCTGTGATTTGGATCTTAATGCATTAAGTCTCTATAAACATGTAAACATTAATTACACCCAATAGGCTGGTTTTGCTTCCAATAAGATTAACATAATCTTAGTTGGGATCAAGTACATGCTACTGTTTTATTATAGAGTGAAAAGGGAAATCGTTTTCAAAAGTTTGGATTATTTGGATAAATGGAGTCTATGGGAGATGGCCTGGGTTTTTGGATAATGGATCCCATATTTGTAGTGTAAGTAGTGAAACCACTAAATTGGTACTTAGCACCAACAAAACAAAACGTTGCATTATCCCAAGCAATTGAGCCCTATATGGGTGACCAATGAAAATGCTATGTTGTTTCCATTGTCCCTAGACTGGGTGGGATGCCTGGAGCACTATCTGATATTTTTTATAAATCCTCAATATAATAAATAACTGCTGGTTACATGTCGTCACTTGGTGTTCACCTTTGAGGTTAAGTTTTTAGTATATTATGGAATATGAAATTCTAAACAACTTTTCAACTGGCCTTCAGTTTTCCTTTTTTATAATTTTACAGTATTTGCCTTCTTCTTCTGACATTTTTAGATTTCAAATTGGTGGTCACTGACTCCATCAAAAAACAAATTCTCTGTTAAAGCTACAGATTGTTATTGCTACTTTTTATTAATCATCTTTCTATTCAGGCCTCTCTTTATTCATATTCCAGTTTCTTATTCCAGTTTCTTACGGTTGCTAGGTCATTTTATCCCTAGCAACCAAATTGCTGAAATTGCAAACTGGAGAGCTACTGAATAAAAACCTAAATAACTCAAAAACAATATAAAAAAGGAAAACCAATTGCAGATGGTCTCAGAATATCATTTCTCATACTAACAGTTCATTTAAAGGCTCCATGTTCTTTGTTCCTGCATTTGGAGTTGGAAGCATTAAGTACAGTTTCCTAGGACTGAACAAGTCTGTCCTTCCTCCCTATTTTTTGATTTCCAGTGTAATATAATGTCCCCAAAACGGCACATAAATCTCTGTGTGTAATGGTGGCCATACTCAGGCAGATTTGGTGACCTAACCAAATGAGTAGATCTATAGGTGGTCATACACAATAAAGATCCACTCGTTTGGGGAGGTCCCAAACGGCAGGTGACATTGGGTTAATCCAAACGTTCGGCCCACGGGCCAAACTATCAGATTATACGAATGAAATGGGCGCCAACGGGTTGTAGGACCACATCAATATGGTCCTTGATTGCAAGAAATATCAAACCAGCCAGATTGATATCTGATTTTTGGCCTGATTTGAATCGTGAAGACCTGTCAGAAGCCCCCACACACAGACACATAAACTGCTGAATCAGTCTAAAGGACCAATATCAACAACTTTAATCTGCCTGTGTATGGCCACTCTTATAGTCTAAGGAAATTTTAAGATTAGAGCAAGACGGCTGACATACTGCTGGGAATCAGCACTCTCAATGGTCAATATCCTGAGACAATTTTCTATTGGTTTTAATTTGTTATTATTTGTGGTTTTGAGTTATTTAGCTTTTTATCCAGCAGCTCTCAAGTTTGCAATTTTAGGAACTGGTTTTATAGGGTCTAAATTACCCTAGCAATTACCCAATATAAAAGTGGCAATAATATTACAGACCAATTGCATTTTAGATGAGGTCAGTGACCCCACCATTTGAACACTGTAAAGGGTCAAAATAGCAAGCAAATAATATAATGAATAAAGTACTCACTATTGTAAAATATAAGGATGTTATTAGTTGCCAAGGAGTTCCATGATCATATAAAAGCACAAGGCTGACAGTGACTTTCTAATATCCTTATATTTGCAACGGGGGGTACTTTATTAATTAAAATACCCAAGTTTCAGTTTTATACAGATATAATTTACAGGATATTCACGGCTCTTGTGTATTATAAAGAATAATACAGAAATCAAATGATTCAAAAACCTAAAAAAACAAATGAAGGCCAATTGAAAAGTTGCGTAGAATTGACATTCTATAACATACTAAAAGTTAACTTAAATGTGAAACCACCCTTTAAGTCAATTTCTATAGTGCACTGGAGGCCTCAATGGGCAGCTTTATGTTCGGCTTTAGTGTCCCTAAACCATCCTGATCTGTTTATTAGAGGTGCAGTATAAGGAATCTATATCCCTAAAACTGTTTCTCCAACCCCTGACTGTCATGTGACTTTGCTGGCCAACTGAGTTTACGAATGATGCAAATTTAGCTGTGAATGTGCAAATTAGGGTGCTGACGCCTGTTTTTTCTGGTTGTTTGTTATGTTTGGTTGTTTTCACCCAGCATACATAGAGTTGCAGGTATAATTTAGTCCCTGTGTAAAATATATAATAAAGAAGTATAATGAAGTGAGTGTAGGACTGGCCAGACCAGGGATGACATTGACATATTTGGCCAGTTTGAATATACAGGTGTGGGATCCGATATCTGGAAACCGGTCATCCAGAAAGCTCCAAATTACAGGAAGGCAGTCTCCATTATATTAAAATAAGTCACATTTTAACAATGGTTTTTTTTTTTTTAGTAGAATTGAGGTATGGAGAGCCAAATAACGGAAAGACCGTTATTGACTGTATTGCAATATATGGACAAAGTAATCCCTGTTTTAATATATTGATAATTGGCTGAATGCAGAAGACCTTTAGGGGTAAATTTACTAAGCGGTGAAAATTCACAGTCATCGCAACACTTTTGCCAGGCGAAAATCGTCGGTCAGACAGCACTAAATTTACTAACATTTAAAATTTGCGTCCAGGGCGCCGAACGCTGGCTAATTTTCTGTAGCGTTATTTCGGCAAAGCGAGCAAATCCAAGTGCAACTTCGTTAGAGGTCTTCGTCAGGCTAATCTGCATACGGCGGGACATTTAAGTTGAATAGACGTATATATGTTGCAGCAAATACATTACACAAGTCCAGGGAACCTTAATTAATAGAGTTGTTATAATGCCCTACACATGAATCCACTGTAAAAGTTAATGTTCCATATGTTAGAAAATGTATGGAGGAATCTGGTTACCCAAAAGAATTTTTAAGGACTTTTTCAAGCAATAATTTAAAGTTTTTGTCTCTTGTGCAAATCATTCCAAACCTTAGTCTACCAGTGTGATTAAAGGGTACAGTGCTGAAGCACAAGTGTTTTATCATGGACCAGGCAAGTTGCATCCCTATAATAACATCCATTAAAACAAAACTATAAAAAATGCCTAATAAATACTCAGTACAACCTGCACCCGACCCTAACCTGCATCTCACCCCTCTCTGAACATTACTTCTGTGAGCTTCTGAAGACATTTTCCAAAGCAGAGGAGTAGTGTACTTCCCCAGTCAGTGCCCCCAACCAACCGAGACCCGCAGCAGGCACCCGAATTTCAAGCCCTTTCAGGTCAACCTGCACATCACTACAGGGAAGAGTGGAAAATGTTTTTGCATAACTGATCATTTCCATTTTAATCAGTAACATAACTAGCGTTGGGTGGGCCAGGGTGCGGACATGCAGCCAGGCCCCCCAACCCCCATCCATTCACAGTTTTATGGCTGGCTTCATCAGTGTGCAAGCTACTGGGGGCCCTGGTCCAATTGCACCCCCTGCTCCCCGGTAGTTCCGCCACCAATTTTAATGAAACTAAACTCCCCTTTGTAAGAAATGCAGTCCTTGTTTAGGAATATGAAGATGTGAAAATCCTTCAAGGGGAAACCGTGTGTAAAAAATTACAGTGTAATAAAAAATAGAAATATATGTAGTTTCTGAAGTGCAATGTACAGTCATTTTACATTTGGTTGGTATCTCACTTATTCAGTTATTTGGTGTGACACATGGATTGGCTATATTTGTACTACAGGAATATACAAATGTGTAGAGGTAACTATGGCCTACAGTCAGGGCCGCCATCAGGGGGGGACAAGGGGGAGAGTTGTAGGGGGCCCGAGGGTAAGGGGGGGCCGGCCAAACCACACTTACTTGATTAGCAGGGCCCCCCATCTTTCTGAGAGCTGTGACTTCGGGAAGGCATGGACATTTAATGCCCTAGCCAACAATTTTCTTATGATGTGGGGGGGGGCCTTGCCACCAACTTTTTTCTCATGTGGTCCTAGCCACCAATATTTTTTAATAGGGCGGCCCCTGGCCACAAAATGTTTTTTTTTTTGGGGGGGCCTGACCACCAATATCTTTTTTATTTTTATTAACATGTGGAAACTCTAGCCACCAATATTTTTTTTTGTTTTTTTTACTGTGTGGTGGGGGGCGGACCTGAAGGTGGGGCTTGTGGTGGGCGCAGCCCAGGGGGAATTTTTGTCATATGGGGCTCTGCGATTTCTGATGGGGTCCTGCCTACAGTAAAAACTCCAAACAATTAGTAAATTAAGGATAACTGTAAGATGGCACACTTATTATCTTAATGTGACAATTGTAGGGAAGGGTCAATGCATATACTGTATATATGTATAATGAGTGTATATTATACCATACACTCTCCCTGCCCCTTTACACTTAAAGAGAACTAAACCCTAAGAATTAATAAGTGAAAAATGCCATATTTTCTATATTGAAACCAGCCCTAAAAGCTTTCCCGGCTCGTCTCGAATAGCAGCAATGGAATCCCAGGACTTCAAACACAGGGGGTCACCATCTTGAAGTGTTCTGTTGACACTCACATGCTCAGTAGGCTCTGGAGCAGCTGTGAGAAAGCTAAGCTTAGGGGTTGTCGCAATATCCAGGCAGAAAATGAGTATTCAACCTAACCTACTATGTTACTATGTAAACAGTGATTTAACCTTACTTTTTTATGTTAACCCACAGTTACAGAAAATCATTGTTTACCATACACACAAAGATCTCACAGTTACAGACAATTCCCCAAGCTCATCTTGCCTTACATCAGAAATCTGTGAAATGGAAGAGATGACAGCACCTATACATAATACTTACCAATACTATTAGG
>NC_054375.1:27537193-27539693 GCF_017654675.1 Xenopus laevis
TAATCTCTCTCTTATCTTAATCCGCTTGCCAGTGTGAGGATGAGGAAAGTCGGGGCCTGTAAGTAAGCTTCTGCATGTAACACAGTTTGGACATTTGTAGCATCCTGGTTTTTTATTTGTTTGTGACAGCCAATCTGTTTCCGGAGTCTTAATGCCTTTGAAGTCAGTCCGCACCAATAGGTCTTTGAGAGATTTGCCTCTTCGGAACCCCATCATTGGTTTCTTGTTTGCATAAAGTGAAAGAGATTCATCCATACCGAGCATGGGCCAATGTTTATTGATACTAGAGGTGAGATGTTTAGATGCAGCAGAGAAGGTAGTGGTGAATATCAATGGAGTATCTGTAACCATCCTTTGCTGTTTTTTTGTCAGTAGGTCCCTTTGGGTATGTTGTAGAGCTTTGTCCAACTGTCTGTATAGGAGATCCTCTGAATACCCTCTTTCAAGAAACCGATTAAACATGTCACGAAGTTGTGTTTCAGCTGTTTCTCTTATGTTGTTGTTGCGTATCACTCTAAGAAATTGGGAGTATGGGATGCCCCGGATTGTGGCTGGCGGATGGTTGCTGGAGGCATGCAGTATAGAGTTGCGATCCGTCGGTTTCCTATACAGCCTGGTGCCTAGTTTAGAGTCTTTGATAAAAATGTTCAAATCCAGAAAGTCGATCTTCTCCATGTCATAATTGATGGTGAGTTTGATTGGACTGTTTAGGTCATCCAGGTGTTGATGAAATGACTGGAGGGCCTCCTGTGTATCGACCCATATCATGAACAGGTCGTCGATATATCGAAAGTAGGTAAGTATAGACAAGCCAATCATTGGAAGGATGTGCAAACGTTCAAAATTTAGCATATAAATGTTTGCATACGAGGGAGCTAGTGCACTTCCCATAGCCGTCCCGGATACTTGTAGGTAGAAGGACTTCTCAAATCTAAAGAAATTCCTAGACAGAGTCAGTTCAAGGAGTTGTATAAGGAATTCTGTAGGTACAAGTTTTGATGGTGCAGTGATGAGTGCTTCTCTGCATGCTTGTATCCCTTGATCGTGCGGAATAACAGTATAGAGACTCTTCACATCCATTGTTACTAATATGCTGTTAGGGGGAATACACTGTAGTTCCTGCAATCGTCTGATAACATGACTGGAATCTTGTGTGTAAGATGCCATAGACTGTACGATTGGTTGAAGATGAAAGTCTACATAGGTAGAAATAGATTGATAGAGGGAGCCGATGGCGGAGATGATTGGTCTTCCTGGTGGGGCCGAAAGGGATTTATGAATTTTGGGTAATGTGTATAGTATGGGAGTTTTTGGATGGTCGGTCAACAAATATCTGTAAGTGTCTTGGTCTAACCATCCGGCGTTCCTGGCCAGTAGGAGAAATTCATCCAGTTCGCGTTTAAATTTGTTGGTCGGGTCCCCAGGGAGGGTCCTGTATGTCGTTGAGTCTGATAGTTGTTCCAGGATTTCATTCCTGTAATAAGTGTAGTCCAACAGGACAATGGCACCACCTTTGTCAGCTGCTCGTATTACCAGGTCTGGATCTGCTTTCAGGGATTTGATCGCTTGTCTCTCAGAGGGAGTCAGGTTGCAGTTAGAATTGAATTTTGTTTCGAGGTTCATGATTTCTCTGCTTAGGATGTTACCAAACGTTTTGATAGGAGCGGGAGAGTTAGTGGGCTCAAAGGTACTTTTTTCTTTAAATCGTGGTTTAACACTTCTCGGTGAGTCTTTAAAAAGTTCTTTTAATTTCAATTTCCGTTGAAATTTATGGATATCGACCAATAGGTCGAGAGTGTCTGGGACAACACTAGGCACGAAAGAAAGTCCTTTGGATAAAAGTGATGTTTCACCGGCAGACAGTGTGTGGCGACTTAAGTTGAAGATTATATTTTCTTGCCCCTTGGGGGTTTTCCTCTTATTATGCCTCCCGCCTCGTCTCGTGTGCGTTCTTTTCCTGTTCTTTCTTTTGTACTCTGAGATCTGGTGGCCACCCCTAAAAAAGAGTTAGAGTTTGCGTTTTCTGGTCCAGCATCTGAGTCCGTAGACTGATCCGAGCTGTCCACGGTTTGGAATAGTCTTGGTATATGTCTCCTTCTGCGTGGGGGTGCTCTCTGATTGTCGTGTCTTAGGCCCATCAGCCATCCATATACACGTTTTGCTTTGTAGTCATCAGTTACTTTTGTCAATTTATTTTGCTTGAAGAGTGTCAAGTCTTGTTTATATTTGTCGGTTAACTTTTGGATTCTGTCTATCCAATCAGATGAGGTATCAGTTTTCAATGTCTCAAGGTATTGATCCTCCAGACGTTTGATTTCTTCTTTAACAGTGGTAAGCTCTTTGCCCACCTGTTCCACCACCAGTAAGATTAGATCAAATGAGCATCTATTAAGGATCCCACACCATTTGGCGCAGAATTCTGGGTTGCTACGTCCCAAGGTGGGGATGTTATTGATTCTGAACCCTCTAGGGATTAATCGTTGCCGGTGATAGTTGGAAA